>NC_083335.1:61095685-61395685 GCF_963455315.2 Globicephala melas
GCTACTCTGAGGAGAATTTTTTATCAAACTTAGCTGGCAGCAGTTTGTGAAGGCCCAGGCAAGATAATTAACAAACTCACCTAGACACTTGAGTTTAGTGACTTCATAATTGGGAATTATCAACATTGATATTATAAGTTAATTTTAATTCTTTTTAGGATTTTGAAATGTTTCACAAGGCAAAGGAGAACAAAGAGATTCTGAAATTCCTGAAGATGGAATGAACGGGCAGCAATGACACAAAAGATGTTTACCAAGGTGGATCTACGTATACTTCCACATACATCAGTTACTTCTAATTATGACAATAGAACTGTTTCATTAAAGTTAATTGCTACCTAGACTAACTTGTAATCACTAACATGTGAGTCTTTCTATTTCCATCATGCATTAAAATCACTCTATTACATTGTGAACATTTTATAAAGCTGTGTAAAAACAAAAACTGTTAAATATCTATCAACATCAAACTTTTCTTTTAAGTCACTAATAGCTGTCAATTTCTAGTCATGAAATAGACTTTTAATGTAATTTTCAATTTACTTTCAGTATTATTTTTTAAATGTTTCTCAGTATATTTAACAAAGGCCTGCATACTGTACTGGGGGCTGTTTAAAAAAATAAAAGAAAAAAAAAAGATCACTGGACTCCATTCCAAATCCTCTCAAATGGAAATAAGGAGGGAATAAGAATTTGTATTGTTAACAAATTCCCCAGGTGACTTGTTTTGTTTTGGTACACTAAACTCTGGGAACCAATACCAAAGAATAACAAAAATTTTAGGTCATCCCTCCCTTGACTTCCACCTGTGCTATAAGGTAGTCTTCCTCCAAAATTTGTTTCTCCTCCTGTGGTTTCTATCTTGCTGAATGGCACCTCCATTCACTCAAACCCCAACTCCGAATCCTGAGTCATTCTTCTTTTTTTTCTCGGTACACGGGCCTCTCACTGTTGTGGCCTGTCCTGTTGCGGAGCACAGGTTCCAGACGCGCAGGCTCAGCGGCCATGGCTCATGGGCCTAGCCGCTCCGCGGCATGTGGGATCTTCCTGGACTGGGGCATGAAGCCATGTCCCCTGCATCGGCAGGCGGACTCTCAACCACTGCGCCACCAGGGAAGCCCTGAGTCATTCTTAATATCGCTCACTCCCTCACCCCTGTATGCAATCAATCACCAGACTCTAGATGAGCTAGTCTTAATACCTCAGTTACTTCTCCAGCTCTCCAGCTATTGCCCTTGTTCCTGTCCTCATCACTCTTGTCATGCCATTGCAGTAATATCTTAACTCCCTACTTCCAGTTTTAATATTCTAATATCTGCCCTTTGCATTGCTGTTAAGTCAGGACTTTTCAACCTTTACTGAACTTTGGAATCACCTGAAGAACTTGAAAAAACATGTCTGGATCCCACCTTTAATGATTTCAATGTGAACCTAAACTTGTGAACAATAGAATTAGAGAGATCTTTCAAAACATAAGTTTAGTCAAGTCTATGTAGCCTGCAGCAAAATGTTTCTCATAGTTTGGTATAAGAAAACCACATTCCTCAGTATCATCTGGATAACTTAATAAATATGTAGATTCCTGGACTTTTCCCCAGACCTCTAAAGCTGGGCAAAGATATTTGGATTTTATATGAGTAGCTTCAGATACCACACTAATTTTTGAGAAGTGCTTATCTATAGGTTAAAATCTAAACTCCATATTCATTCTCTGAAACAAACTTCTGTAGATCATTCTTTTCACACTTTTTAGTTACATCCAACTCTCTCCACCATTAACCCTACTTACCTGTTTGTAGTTTCCTGGATGTATCAGCTTTGCATTATCTTGCCTTTTTTTTGTACACACCTGCAGGCTTACATCATCCCACCATCTGCTTGACAAATAATTACAGATATTTCAAATAAAACTCCTCTAAGGTGCCTTTTGTGACCTCTTCCTCCCTTAGAGAATGAAACACCATTTTTCTTTATGACCTAGATGACCTACTACCTATTTTATTGCAGCACTAGTAACAGTTTAGAACTTTCACCTCCCTTGAAAGTCATAATTGTCAATACTTCTTCAGTGCTCACAGTGTTCCAGACACTGTTCTAAAGTGCTTTATATGAACTTACCTTATTTAATCCTTACAACTCTATGAGATAGGTTCTATAATCATCCTCATTCTATGGATGAGGAAAATGAATTTCCAAGTAGTAATTTTCAAAAAGCTACACAGCTAATAAGTGATAAACCTAGATTTTGGAGCCATTGCATTGACGAAGTAAAAGGCTCTTAACAAGAAGAGGAT
The DNA here is from genome assembly GCF_963455315.2 of Globicephala melas. Taxonomy (NCBI): domain Eukaryota; kingdom Metazoa; phylum Chordata; class Mammalia; order Artiodactyla; family Delphinidae; genus Globicephala; species Globicephala melas. Next base: position 61,097,980 of record NC_083335.1, read on the forward strand.
CTGAAAGAAGAGAAGGCAGCAAAAAAGTGAATCAGTGATGTGGGTCCCTATAAAAGAAGTCCCACAGATTGGCCCTTCTTATGGTCAAAACCCCCAGAGAGATGGGAGATATAGTCCTTAAAACTCCCAGCTAGTTTTAGGGGAACCAGAAAACAGAAAAGAGTGGTAACTCTTATTTCTAAAGTTGAGCCAGAGAATTCTCACAACCTCTCACTGCACCACAACTGGGAAGTTGCAATTCTTAAGTGAGGGTCTAAGGTAATAGGATTGAGCGCAGCCTTGTAAAGCCTTACATTTCCATTACAGTGAGTGAAAGGGCACCCCAAGCTTCCCCATGCCTCTTATGGGAATAAACAAAGACCAACCAAATGAGAACAATTAAAAGTTATTCAGAGATTGCTATAACTAGTAGTCAGCCACCATCACTTACCTTTTTTAGAAGCTCAAAGGCAGGCAAAGGAGTGGGAAGGCTTTATAATGGAAAAATAGGAAGACTTCAGATATGTCCTGATTGGAAGCTGTTCGCCTTGGGGAAGCTGAAAACAGGCTAACTAGAAGCAGGGCATCCTAGATTAAATCTGTTAGGGGGGCATATTTGGTTTCCTCCACTCACTTCCAATTTGTAAGCAGGACCAAAATTAGGGAAGCTGGCAGTTTATCATGTTCTGGTCTTTTTGGACTGATTCTTACAGGAGGTTGTTTGACTTCCTGCACAGTTTACTGCAGAGGTTGGGGTTTGGCTTCCTGAGTTAGCTGTTGCAGGTTATGTGTTTCAGTTCTATTTTTATATGAGGACTGGCCTTTGTCTGTTTGTATATTCAGTTTCACATTCCACTCTAAGATAGGATCAAAGGTGGCTGAGTGTGAGCTAGCAGATATAGAAACCTTCAAATTCAGGAAATGGATGATGAGAGTTGTTATGAATCTGGTGACCAGAGAATAGAGGGATATAGGCATAACATCTGCAGTTTAAAATCAGTTTATTCTTTAAAACAGAGAAAATGCCTATTATGTGAAAAATGTTCTCTCCTTTAACACCTTATTCCTCCAGCTTTCAGGCAGAGACTAAGAAAACTGAGGAGGATTGTCATTCAGCATAACAACATTAACTGGAGCTGCCCAAAGGACTATTAATCTGGGTAGCATAAAAAGTGCACTGATTTTGCAGATACAACACCCTAATATCCATCCCCTGAGAAGGCATTTTTCTCATGTCCCCTTCTAAATCCCCTGTAATGGATTGAATGGCCCCTGAAAAGATATGTCCACATCCTATTCCTTTCAACCTATGAATATTAGCTTATTTGGAAAAAGGGTCTTTGTAAATGTAAGGATCTTGAGATGAGGAAATCATTCTGAATTATCCAGGTGAGTCCTAAATGTAATGACAATAATCCTTATTAGAGTGATATTATAGAAAGAAGAGAAGGCACCATGACCACTGAGGGAGAGATTGGAGTGATATGACCTCTTGCCAAGGAATTTCTGGAAACAACAGAAGCTGAAAGAGGCAAAGAATGGATTCTCCCCTAGAGCCTCCAGAGAGAATGCAGACCTGGTAACACATTGATTTCAAACTTCTGGCCTCCAGGGTAGTGAGAAATTAAATATCTGTTTTTTTATGTCACCCATTTTGTGGTAATTTGTGATTGAAGTCACAGGAAACTAATATTATGCCCCATGTGCAATTTCCCAAAATTAAGATAAAAGGGAATAAAACCATCTAGGGTCATGGGTGAAGTCAAAAGAGGAAGAGGTTTCCCCTTACTCCATTAGAGGATGAACACACGGATGCCGCCAAGTTCACAATACAAATGAGAAAGCTAGTGGAATAAAGCAAGAGTCACTGCGAAGTCCCAAGTAACTTTTATAAATTCTGCAATGCAGATATTTTGAAAAGGCAAGTGGCTACACAATGAAATTAACATAGATGTATGCCACCAGCATTTCTTAAAAATGAAATAAAACACTAGAAAATACTATAGTGCATGACACATCTTTTTTAAAAGTTTTTAACTCAGGACTCACTCAGGATAGAAAAGCAGTGGGTATTGCTTGAAAACATTGCAAGGTGAATTAAAAGCCCACAGACACCTGGGGCAAAAATTATAATTAAGACATAGAATACATTGCTTAAAGCTTCGGAGGAATACCTGAGGAATGAGTTTCTTTGGGGAATTACAGCATTCAAAAGTACCCATGTATACTAGGTAATTTAGAAAGGCAAACAATACCAAGGACAAACAGATGGAAAGTTATACTGTGTTCATGGACTGGAAGAATTAATATTGTTAATTCTCCCATACTACCCAAAGCAATCTACAGATTCAATGCAACCCCTATCAAAATAAGAAGAACAATTTTCACAAAACTAGAACAAATAACTAAAATTTGTATGGAAACACAAAGACCTCAAATAGCCAAAACAATTTTGAGAAAGAAGAACAGAGCTGGAGGAATCATACTCCCTGACTTCAGACTAAAAATGCAAAGCTCCAGTAATCAAAACAGTATGGTACTGGCACAAAAACAGACACATGGATAAATGGAACAGAATAGAGAGCCCAAAATAAACCCATACACTTATACTCAATTGATCTATGACAGAAGAGGCAGGTTATACAATGGAGAAAAGACAGACTCTTCAATAAGTGGTGCTGGGAAAACTGGACAGCTACATGTAAAAGAATGAGATTAGAACATTTTCTCATACCATATACAAGACTAAAGCCAAGTGGATTAAAGACATAAATGTTAGACCAGAAACCATAAAACTCCTAGAAGAAAACATATGCAGAACACACTTTGACATAAATTGTAGCAATATTTTTTTGGATCTGTTTCCTAAAGCAAAAGAAATGAAAATAAAAATAAACAAATGGGACCTAACTAAACTTAAAATCTTTTGCACAGCTAAGGAAGCCATAGACAAAATGAAATGAAAACCTATCAAATGGGAGAAAATATTTGTTAATGATATGACCAATAATGGGTTAATATCCAAAATATATAAACAGCTCATATGACTCAACATCAAAACAAAACAAAACAAAAAAACACCCAATCAAAAAATGGGCAGAAGGACTTCCCTCGTGGTGCAGTGGTTGAGAGCCCACCTGCCGATGCAGGGGACATGGGTTCGTGCCCCGGTCCGGGAAGATCCCACATGCCACAGAGCAGCTGGGCCTGTGAGCCATGGCTGCTGAGCCTGCACATCTGGAGCCTGTGCTCCACAATGGGTGAGGCCACAACAGTGAGAGGCCTGCATACCACCAAAAAAAAAAAAAATTGGGCAGAAGACCTGAATAGTCCTTTTTCCAAAGAAACCATACAGATCGACAACAAGCACATGAAAAGATGTTCATCATTGTGAATCATCAGGGAAATGCAAATTAAAACCACAGTGAGATATCACCTAACACCTGTCAAAATGGCTGTCATCAAAAAGACCACAAATAACAAATGTTGGTGAGGATGTGGAGAAAAGGGAACTCTCATACACTGTTAATTGTTAATTGGTGTTACCACTATGGAAAACAGTATGGAGGTTCCTCCAAAAACTAAAAATAGAACTAACATATGACCCAGCAATTCCACTTCTAGGTATACATCTGAAAAAAAAAAAAGACACATGCACCCCAATGTTCATAGCAGAATTATTTACGATTGTCAAGATATGGAAACAACCTAAGTGTTCATCAACAGAGGAATGGTTAAAGAAGATGTGGCATGTGGCATATAGATATAGATATAGATATAGATATAGATATAGATACAATGGAATATTACTCAGCCATAAAAAGAATGAAATTTTTCCATTTGCAGCAACATGGATGGACTTGGAGGGTATTGTGTTAAGTGAAATAAGTCAGAGAAATACAAGTAGTGTATATCACTTATATGTGAAATATTAGAAAAGAAACAAACTAGTGAATATAACAAAACAGAAACAGACTTAGAGATAGAGAACAAATTAGTGGTTACCAGTGGGGAGGGGGAGGGGGGAGGGGAAATTTTGGAGTAGGGGATTAAGTGGTAAAAGAATTATGTATAAAATAAATACTATACAAGGATATATTGTACAAAACAGGAAATATAGCCAATATTTTATAATAGCTATAAATGGAGTATAACCTTTAAAATAGTGAATCAATATATTGTACTCCTGTAACTTATATAGTATTGTACATCAACTACATCTCTATTTAAAAAGAAGGCAGAAAATCATAAAAGAGAAAAACCACCTTCACCAGATAAACAAATGCTGAGGAATTTTGTTACCAGTAGACCTACCATACAAGTAATGCTAAAGGGGTTCATTCATGATAAAATGAAAGGACACTAGACAGTAATTCAAAGCCATACAAAGAAGTAAAGAATCACAGCATTGGTAACTACACAGATAAATATAAAAGCCAGTATTATTTTATTTTTGTTTGTAACTCCTCTGTTTATTTCCTGTGTGAATTAAAAGATAATGCATAAAAATCTGTGTCATTGGTTACATAATAAAGATGCAATTTGTGATTAAAAAACAACATATAGGGGTGTTTGAAAAAGCTGTATAAGAGCAAATTTTTTATATGTTATTTCAGATAAGGTGGTATCAATTAGAAATATAGAAGGTCAATAAGGAAAAAGGGGACTTGAATAACAATATAACCTAAGCATATAAAGGACTCCACCCAACGGCAGCAGAGTACACCTTCTTCTCGAGAGTATATGGACTATTCTCTAGGATAGACCAGATAGGAAGAATAGAAAAACAAGAGAGCATCAATGGAACCAAAGTTTGGTTCTTTGAAAAGATCAACAAAATTTATAAACCTGTAGCTAGACTGACAAAGAAAAAAGCCTCAAAATATTAAAATAAGGAAAGAAGATGGAAACATTACTATTAATTTTAGAGAAGTTGAAAGAATTATAAGAGAATACTATTAATGATTGTAGAACAACAAATTAGATAACCTAAATGAAATGGGCAAAAATCTGAGAAACATGCAAACTACCAAAACTGACTCAAGAAGAAATTGAAAATCTGGAGAGAACTATATAAAGAGATTAAATGTCTCATCAAAATTTTCCAAACAAAGAAAAGTCCTAGACCAGAAAATTTTAATGGTAATTTCTGCCAAACATTTGAAAAATAATTAAAACCAATCTTTCTCAAACTACTCTGAAAAATAGAAAACAATGGAATGCTTTCTAACTCATTCTATGAAGCCAGCATACCCTCAAACCAAAGCTAGATAAAGACATCACAAGAAAGGACAATAACAGCCCAATATCTTTTATGAATATAGGTGTAAAGATATTCACAAAATTACTTGTAAACTGAATGCAACAGCATATTAAAATGATTATACACCACAAGTGAGACTTATCTTATGAATGTGAGTGGTTCAACATAAGAAAATCAATTATTGCTATACACCACATTCACAGAAGGAAATAAAAAAACACATAATCATTTCAATTGATGCCAAAAAAGCATTTGACAAAATCCAATACCATTTCATGATAAAAAAAAAAAAAACTCTCAGTAAACTAGGACTACAAGGGAAATTCTCCAAAATGATAAAGGGAATTTATTAAAAACAACAACAACACATTGTTAACATCATTCTAAATTGGTAGAGACTGAAACCTTTCTCCCTAAGATCAGAAACAAGACAAAGATGTCTGCTTTCTCTACTGTTATTCAACAATTTGCTGGAAGTTCCATCCATAGAAATTAGATAAGAAAAAGAAATAAAAGGCATCCAATTTGGAAAAGAGGAAGCAAAACTATTACTACTCACAGATAACATGATCTTATATATAGAAAATCTCAAGGAATCCACAAAGAAGCAACTAGAGCTTATATTAATTCAGCAAAGTTGCAGGGTAAAAGATTAACAGACAAAAAGGCAGTTGTGTCTCTATAAAAGAGCAATGAAAAATATGAAAAAAATTTAAGACAACAATTCCATTTACAGTAGCATCCAAAAGAATAAAATAACTAAGCATAAATGTAACCAAGGAGATGAAAGACTTATACACTTAAAACTGCCAATTACTCATGAAGGAAATTAAAGACCTGAATAAATGGAAAAACATCCTGCATTCATGGAATGGAAAACTTAACGTTAAAATGGCAGTACTGTACCCAAATCAATCTACAGATTCAATTCAACCATATCACAATTCCAACAGCCTTTTCTTGCAGCAATGGGCAAATTGATCCTCAAATTCAGATGGAACTGCAAGGAGCCCCAAATAGCTGAAACAATCTTGAAAAAGAAGAACAAAGTTGGAAACACAATTCTCAACTTCAAAACTTACTACAAAGTTACAGTAATCAAAACAGTGTGGCAATGGCATAAGGGTAGACATATAGACCAATGTAATTGAATTGAGGGCTCAGAAATAAAACCTATATATCTATGATCAATTAATTTTTGATGATGGTACCATGACTATTCACTGGGGAAAGAACAGTCTTTTTTTTTTTTTTTTTTTACATCTTTACTGGAGTATAATTGCTTTACAATGGTGTGTTAGTTTCTGCTTTATAACAAAGTGAATCAGTTATACATATACATATGTTCCCATATCTCTTCCCTCTTGTGTCTCCCTCTCTCCCACCCTCCCTATCCCACCCCTCTACGTGGTCACAAAGCACCAAGCTGATGTCCCTGTGCTATGCAGCTGCTTCCCACTAGCTATCTATTTTAGGTTTGGTAGTGTATATATGTCCATGCCACTCTCTCACTTTGTCACAGCTTATGCGTCTCCCTCCCCATATCCTCAAGTCCATTCTCTCGTAGGTCTGTGTCTTTATTCCTGTCTTACTCCTAGGTTCTTCATGACATTTCTTTTCTTAAATTCCATATATATGTGTTAGGATACGGTATTTGTCTTTCTCTTTCTGACTTACTTCACTCTGTATGACTCTAGGTCTGTCCACCTCATTACAAATAGCTCAATTTCATTTCTTTTTATGGCTGAGTAATATTCTGTTGTATATATGTGCCACATCTTCTTTATCCATTCATCTGATGATGGACACTTTGGTTGTTTCCATCCCCAGATCATTGTAAATAGAGCTGCAATGAACATTTTGGTACATGATTCGTTTTGAATTATGGTTTTCTCAGGGTATATGCCCAGTAGTGGGATTGCTGGGTCATATGGTAGTTCTATTTGTAGTTGTTATTTTTTTTATTTTATTTTATTATTTTTTTTGCGGTACACGGGCCTCTCACTGTTGTGGCCTCTCCCATTGCAGAGCACAGGCTCCGGATGCGCAGGCCCACCACCCATGGCTCACGGGCCCAGCCGCTTCGCGGCATGTAGGATCTTCCCGGACTGGGGCACGAACCAATGTCCCCTGCATCGGCAGGCGGACTCTCAACAACTGCTCCACTAGGGAAGCCCTATTTGTAGTTTTTTTAAGGAACCTCCATATTGTTCTCCATAGTGGCTGTACCAATTCACATTCCCACCAGCAGTGCAAGAGTGTTCCCTTTTCTCCACACCCTCTCCAGCATTTAATGTTTCTAGATTTTTTGATGATGGCCATTCTGATTGGTGTGAGATGATATCTCATTGTAGTTTTGATTTGCATTTCTCTAATGATTAATGATGTTGAGCATTCTTTCAGGTGTTTGTTGGCAGTTTGTATATCTTCTTTGGAGAAATGTCTATTTAGGTCTTCTGCCCATTTTTGGATTGGGTTGTTTGTTTTCTTGTTATTGAGCAGCATGAGCTGCTTATAAATTTTGGAGATTAATCTTTTGACAGTTGCTTCATTTGCAAATATCTTCTCCCATTCTAAGGGTTGTCTTTTGGTCTTATTTATGGTTTCCTTTGCTGTGCAAAAGCTTTAAAGTTTCATTAGATCCCCTTTGTTTATTTATGTTTTTATTTCCATTTCTCTAGGACGTGGGTCAAAAAGGATCTTGCTGTGATTTATATCATAGAGTGTTCTGCCTATGTTTTCCTCTATGAGTTTGATAGTTTCTGGCCTTACATTTAGGTCTTTAATCTATTTTGAGCTTATATTTGTGTATGGTGTTAGGGTCTGATCTAATCTCATACTTTTACATGTAGCTGTCTAGTTTTCCCAGCACCACTTATTGAAGAGGCTGTCCTTTCTCCACTGTACATTCCTGCCTCCTTTGTCAAAGATAAGGTGACCATATGTGCGTGGGTTTACCTCTGGGCTTTCTATCCTGTTCCATTGATCTATCTTTCTGTTTTTGTACGAGTACCATACTGTCTTGATTACTGTAGCTTTGTTGTATAGTCTGAAGTCATGGAGCCTGATTCCCCAGCTCTGTTTTTTGTTCTCAAGATTGCTTTGGCTATTTGGGGTCGTTTGTGTTTCCATACAAATTGTGAAATTTTTTGTTCTAGTTCTGTGAAAAATGCCAGTGGTAGTTTGATAGGGATTGCATTGAGTGTGTAGATTGCTTTGGGTAGTAGAGTCATTTTTACAATGCTGATTTTTCCAATCCAAGGACATGGTATATCTCTCCGTCTATTTGTATCATCTTTAATTTCTTTCATCAGTGTCTTATACATTTCTGCAAACAGGTCTTTTGTCTCCTTAGGTAGGTTTATTCCTAGACATTTTATTCTTCTTGTTGCAATGGTAAATGGGAGTGTTTACTTGATTTCACTTTCAGATTTTTCATCATTAGTGTATAGGAATGCCAGAGATTTCTGTGCAGGCCAATATCACTGATGAACATAGATGCAAAAATGATCAACAGAATACTTTCAAACAGAATCCAACAACACATTAAAAGGATCATACACCATGATCAAGTGGGGTTTATTCCAGGAATGCAAGGATTCTTCAATATATGCCAATCAATCAACGTGATACATCATATTAACAAATTGTAGGAGAAAAACCATATGATCTTCTCAATAGATGCAGAGAAAGCTTTTGACAACGTTCAACACCCATTTATGATAAAAGCCCTGCAGAAAGTAGGCATAGAGGGAACTTTCCTCAACATAATAAAGGCCATATGTGACAAGCCCCCAGGAAACATCTTCCTCAATGGTGAAAAACTGAAAGCATTTCCACTAAGATCAGGAACAAGACAAGGTTGCCCACTCTCACCACTCTTATTCAACATAGTTTTGGAAGTTTTAGCCACAGTAATCAGAGCAATAAAGGAAATAAAAGGAATCCAAGTCAGAAAAGAAGAAGTAAATCTGTCACTCTTTGCAGATGACCTGATACTATACATAGAGAATCCTAAAGATGCTACCAGAAAACTACTAGGGCTAATGAATGAATTTGGTAAAGTAGCAGATACAAAATTAATGCAAATAATTGTCTTTTAAAGAAATTATGCAGGTACACCTGTCTATCTACATGGAAAATAATTAATATGGACCTCTATCTCAAACCATATACAGGTACAGAAATTAACTGAAAATGGACTAAAGACATACGTGTAAGATCAGAAACTATAAACCTCTCAGAAATAAGCATAGAGTTAGATCTTTGTGTCTTTTGATTAGGTAGTAGTTTCTTGCACCAAAACAGAAGCAACCAAACATAAAAAATAATTGGATTTCATCAAAATTAAAAATATTTGCACCTTAAAGGAGACTATCAAGAAAGTGAAGAAACAGCATACAGAATGGGATAGAATATTTGTAAGTCTTGTATCTGGTAAGAGTGGAGTATCTAGAATATATAAGGAACTCATAACTCAAAAACAAAGAGACAAACAATCCAATTAATAAATGGGCAAGGACTTGAATAGACATGTTTCCAGAGAAGATATACAAATGGCCAACACACAGGTAACGATGTTCAACATCATTAGTCATTTGGGAAATGCAATTGAAAAGCACAATAAGATACCACCCCACACCCATTAGGATGGCTATTATCAAAACAAAAAAAATCAAACAAACAGATATTAACAAGTGTTGGAGAGGATGCGGAAAAATTGGGACTCTGTGCACTGCTGGTAGAAATGCAAAATTGTGTAGCCCTGTTGGAAAACAGTTGATCAGTCCCTCAAAAATAACATAGAATTATCATATGACCCCAAACATATACTCCTAGATATATATACATGTACTCACATGTTCATTGTAGCCTTAATCATAATAGCCTAAGGTGAACACAGCCCAAATGTCCATTAACAGATGAGTAGTTAAATTGGTATATACAAACAATAGAATGTTATTCAGTCATAAAAGATTAAAGTACTGATACGTGCTATATCATGAATAAATCTCCAAAACATTATGCTAAGTGAAAGAAGCCAGACACAAAAGGTCACATATTGTACGATTCCATTTATATGAAATGTCAAGAATAGATAAATCTATAAAGACAGAATGCAGATTTTTGGTTGCCTGGTGCTTGGGGGAGTTGGAATGGGAATAAACTGCTTAATGAACAAGGAGGTTTAATTTCATAAAATAAACAAATAAGGAAACAAACAAAAAGCTGCAGCATTACCTCCTATCTGAGTTTCTAGATTGCCAATCTGCTCTACAAATTCCAGACTTTCCAGTCACCATTATCGTGTGAGTCAATTCCTTAAAATAATTAATATATATTTAGAATTCAGATATAAAATAATTCCTACATATATATAGGACATATATATATATCCTAGATATGCATATATATCCTATTTGTTCTTCTGTTCTGTTCCTCTGAAGAACCCTCACTGATAGAGATTTTGGTACCTAGAGCAGTTTTACAGGAACAGAACCTTAAAGATTGAGTTTTTTCTCTTTTGTTTCTGAGGTTTCTGCAATTGTCTCTCTAAACTTATCAGATTTAAATGCATTAATGACTCTATTTTCAATGGTAAAATGGGAATCAATAGTCCAGGAATTATGTGTTAATAGAGAAATGCAAAATATTGCCATTGGAACTCCTAATAAAATACTTATAAAAGGCAAGGTTCTGGGTGACTATGTATTTGATGCCTTAGAACATTTTTGTCAAACTCACAAATATAATGAGATTGGTAGACTCTTCCTAATTGCATTAGAGAAAGTGGGGAAAGGAAAAAAATACTCTTTTGTAAAATTTATTTTCCAGTTATAAACATATATGGAGAAATTGATTACATGTATATAAATGTGTATATAGAGAGATAGGTGTAGACAGAGGTGCATACACATATAGATGTGTATTCATTTATTTATTATCATGATTTAGGATGTGTGTGTCACTGGAGATCATAACCAACAAAGTTGGAAAGCCATTATTGTAATGGGTTGAAACAGATGACCCAAACCTAAAATTAAGGCTTTTTTACATTCTTTTTTTAAAAAAATATACATTTTTTCAGACTGTGTGTGTATGTGTGTGTGTGTGAGAGAGAGAGAGAGAGAGAGAGAGAGAGAGAGAGGGAGAGAGAGAGAGGCTGGCTAAAGAACATTTGGATTGTTCTGAGTCCCTTCCTTCTATGACAGGGGCGTAATAATGAGATTAGAATATATTTCAAGTTAGTTTTTAAAAAACAGAAGTATTGTGTATAACATAGCATAAGTAAGCAAGGTATATTTCAATAATCTTACCTTACTTATACAGAGATAGTCTCCTATAGCAACTTTGACCTGATTTAATTATCTAATATGAAGTCTGTTTATTAAATCAAGTACATTATAAAGATGAGTCATTAATAATTTGTTGGAATAATTTGGGGAGATAATCGATACATCAGTCTATGAGCCTTTGTGTTAAGAAAAGATATATGGTATCTGAGATGTGGAAATATATTGTAAAGTATGAATATATACAGTTAATAATTCCTTAGGCATAAATACTTGTTCCTCTAGTGCAAAGGCTTTCAAACTATTCTTGTTAGAGTCTTAGGAGTTCCCTAGAATTATTTGATGTTTGGCAGAGTACGGGGGAGAAAGTAGAGCCAGCATGACTCATATTCCCCCAAATACAAATATAAACACACACCTATTTTAATCAGAAAAACTCCACGTGCATGTCTTCCATACCGGGCACCTACTTCATATTTACCTTGAAGAAAAAGTTGTACCGATCAGCTTTAAAAAGCACTAACTGGTGATTGCTTCGTAACCAGAAGTGATCAGTATTGGAAATAGAAATGTATGTTTTTGAAAAAAATCTTGAAGTATGCCCTTTATAATGATTTTTTTGTCACTTCACCAACTTCTTTTTCAAGATGACCCTAAGAGAGGCATAGTAGAAACATCACTGGATTGAGTAAGAAACCCTAGACTCTTGAATACGTAACTTGCAAAATATTCTTATTTTGCAAGTTACCAGCTTTGTGTCCTAGGGTAAATCAATTGAGTTTTCTGGATTTCAATTTCCTTTTTGGTAAAATGAGGTTGGTTTAGAAAAGATTAAAGTAGCAAATAGGTTTTAACTCTTGTGCCAAATCTGGTGAGTGTTATTGCCTTTCTAAAGTAATGTGTTTAGAAGGATTCTGACACACAGTAGGAAAGAGCACTATGATCCTTTAACAATATTTTCCATGGACAATGGAATGGGTAAGGAAAACTTTTGGGCAATTTATTTAACATCCCTGGGCTACACGATCTCTTAAAATCCTTTCCAATCTTAAGGAATGTAACATTTTTTTAAAAAAGTAAAAAAGTACATCAAGTAAAATGTAAAGCATATGAGTAAATGAGTAAATGCAATAAATTTCTGAGCAGATAGAAAATCAAATGACTTGAATGGGGCAGGGAGGGAGGGATGAATAGGTGGAAGAGAAGGGACTTTTAGGGTGATGAAATTATTATGTTACTGTAATGTAATGTAACATTATAACACTCTAATGGATATGACATTACACATTTGTCAAAACGCATAGAATTGTAAAATACAGAGTAAAGCCTAATGTAAGCTATGAACTTAAGTAAATAATAATTTATCAATATTGGTTCATCAATCATAACAAAATATACTCCAATAATGCAAGATGTTAATAATACTGGAAACTGGGAGATGGAGAGGAATATGTGAGAACGCTCTGTGCTTTCTGCTCAATTTTTCTTTAAACCTAAAACTGCTCTAAAAAGTAATCTATTAATTAATTTTTAAACTGAAAAAAATTACATGGACCACTCATTACAAAAGCAGACTGCCAAATAATGGCAGTAGGAAGTTTCAAAGAAGAATAAAAATATATTAAAGGGATTTCCTTGGTGGTCCAGTGGTAAAGAATCCGCCTTCCAATTCAGGGGACATGGGTTTGATCCCTGGTCCCAGAACTAATATCCCACATGCCGCCGCAGAGCAACTAAGCCCGCGCACCACAACTACTGAGCCCACATTCCTCAACTAGAGTGCCTGCGTGCAGCAAACTACACAGCCCGTGTGGTCTGGAGCCTGCACACTGCAACGAAAGATCCCACGTGCTGCAACTAAGACCCAACGCAGCCAAAACAAACAAACATATATATATATAAGACTTGCCTACCTCCCTAGCTTCTTATCACAAGCACCCTCACATTTGTAATATGTGTGCTGACCACGGATAGTCTCTACCTTAGCCATGCTGATGTACTTATAGTTTCTTTAATGCTCCATGATGTCTCTCGCATCCAAGCCGGGGAACACACTGCTGCACTCCCCTTACTTTTATACCTAACTCCTTCTTAGCCTCTATGTCTTAGTTTATATATCACTTCCTATAGGAAAGTATGCCTGATCACCTCCTACATACAACACATAATGAGGTATCGCTCCTAAATCTTCTCTTAGCACCACTTACCTTCTGTATTAGAAATGCCTAGCAATTTGTACATCATCCCACACTACACTATTAGTTTCTTAAAAGTAGAGATAATGTCTTGTTCATGGCAGTATTCTCACCCCTAAAAATGTGCCTGCTATCAATATACAGTATGTGACTAAAAATATGGGTTGAATGATTAATTATAATTACCCCTCATAGTAGCACCTTAAAATTTAGACATTATAAAATGTAGAGAAAAAGATTTTTAAAACAAAGTTCTTTGATGACCAGGAATGCATTTTTTATTTCCTCAGAGCATATCAAATCCATTGCAGCAAACAAAATATGTAGAATGGAGTTGGAAAGGCTATTTGCCATCAGCTACGAAGACTGATGTACCACTTGCTGAGGTGTCAGTCACTATACCAGGTGCTTACTTTGTGGTTTTTCCCACCTCCACTTCAAGCTAGTTATTATAAATTTAATGCACAGTCTTCTCCAATGCTTTCACTTAATATTTTACTAATACTTATAAATAGCTAAAACCACATGTGATTTGCATATGTTTCCTCTATTGAGAGTAAAATGAAAAGAAATGGAATTATCCATAATTTATCCCAAGCTCCATCTATATGAACAAACCTGCTTGTTTTGACTGACTTAATCAATTGAAGTCAGGCCAGAAGCTGTCAATCCAATACCTTATTTGACTTTTTCATCTGAGTGAGCTGATAAAGTCAGCATAAGAATCAAAATGCTTTGTGAGTGAAGAGACAGATTTAAATTGGACAAGCAAAATCGTTGAAGTAAAATCTATACTTCCTCTTTGTTTTTCTAAATTGCTTGCATGTATTTGCCTCAGAATTCCATTTCACAGCTCAGACTTTATGCTGTCATAGCAACAGCAATATTCAGTAGGACCAGGATTTAATTTTTAAATGTAAGTAAATTTTACAAAAGTATTCAAGCCCCAGAATTTGACTTTATAGTCAATTTTTCAGAAATGTATTTATTTCATATATGGGCCCTAAGAGTAGAGATGGGCAGAAAATGAAGATTCCTTTCATGATAATTTTTAGGGTGACGAAAAACTACAGATGTTAGAGTTACTAAGACTTAGGTAACTACCATTTCCCAGCTGTGTGACCCAAGCAAGTTATAGAACTTCAGTTTTTCCATAAAAAATATGGAGATAATAATATCTACTGTATTAGTTAGGGTTCTCCAGAGAAACAGAACCAATAGAAAAAACACATACATCCATTTAAAATAATTGGTTCATGTGATTGTAGTAGTTGGCAAGTCTGAAAGTTTGAAATTTGCAAAGCAGGACAGCAAGCTGGAAATTCCAGCAACAGTTGACGTTGCAATCTTGATTCCAAAGGCAGTCAGGAGGCATAATTCCTTCTTCCTCAGGAGGTCTAGATCTTTTTCTCTTAAAGCCTTCAACTAATTGGAAAAGGTCTGCCCACAGTATGGAGTGTGACCTGTTTTACTCAGTCTGTTGATTTAAATGTTGACCACATCTAAAAAAATACTTTCACAGCAACATCTAGACTGGTGTTTGACCAAATATCTGGGAATTTTAGCCTAGCCAAATTAACACATAAATTTAACCATTACACCTACTTCTCATGACTGTTGTGAAGATTAAGTAAAATTATGTAGGCATATGACCTAGCAGAATGCCCAGAGTTGATTCACAGCCTTCACTATGCCCAGTCACAATCTAAATAATTAGGATTCAAGTGAAGAAAAAAGTGAAGAAGGAAAAGGTGCTCTATATGCTCTGTAGCTCTTTTTTCTTTACTTAAAAGTGGGAGAGTAGAAATTAAGTTGCTAAAACAAGTACCCACTTCTGTCTCTCTGTCTCTTCTCCTACATTAATTCAGCAGTAATGCAAATTAATTACTCCAGTAGTAATATGAATTAATAACTCAAGGTCTTCAAGAATCTCAATGACTTGAACAATTTCTGAAATTGAGACCTTTTCTTTGTCCTTTCATTTTTAACTTTGGTCATGAGGTTAACCTTCCCACAGTATATTTTAATAAGAAACCTAGGAAGATCACCTACTTTTAAGGCTGTGTCATTTTGCTAAAACTTTGAGGAAACTTATTTTTCTCATAAATCCCATGGCATGATAGGTTGGAGGGACTGAAGGCATACTATATTTCCATGTACATTCCAAGCATGTTAGAGCCAAAGAAAACTAATGTTAAAATGTTTTAACTTGTGGAGGAAATGAGAAAATGAGATATATTTTATCATGAAAAACAATCATGCTGTGCTTTTGTAATGGTGTAGTAAGGAGTATGGCAGAAATTCCCCCATCAAAACAGCAATTTGACTGAAGAAAATTCAAAAGTAACTGAAAGTTCTGGAAGTTGTCCTAAGGGCATATAGCTATACTGGAATAAGAAATGACACCAGATGTTAACTTAATTCCACAGGAAGAAATAAAGAGACCCAAAATTATAAATAAGGTTAATATGCATATAAAACCCCTCTGTATTTATACAGTCCTCTTCCTTGGGGTACTAACATTTATCCCTTTGCATATAAGACCCCTCAATTGCAGGGTTTTTAGATCCTTTTTTTTTGTCCAGAGGAATCCCCTTTATATTTCATATAGTGGTTTTAAAAAATGAAGCATAAAGGTTATGGGGTGTCATAACAAGGGGACTGAAGAGCACTTCTAGTACAAGTGACAGAAGTGGGATGGGAGAAACGCTTGGTGGTCTGTCATCTTATGCTGAAAATAATCTTAATTTAAAAGGCTGCCTAGCAGAGTAAGATGCCTGCTCCTGCTCTCCAGATACTTCTTGCATGATCACCATTAGGTTCCATAATCTGGAAGCTTGAATGAGCCATTAGGAAATGAAGGCATTTCCCACACCAGCTAGAATAGTCACGTGATACAAGGAATTCCATTCAATCCTGGGGTTCCTGCCTGTCAGGAGGAAGTTAGGAATTTTTCTCCCTGCTTCCAAAAACCTCTTCCCTTATAGGCATTTCTGGAAAACCTTAGTAGAGCAAAAAGAATTTTGCAATCCTGCTTAACTCCCTAACATATCCCAAGAGTCTTGGTAGATGGTGCTGTGTGAATATATATATATATATATATATATATATATATATATATACACATATACATATATATATATACACACATATACATACACACACACACATCTGTATCTATATTGGTTTAATTTCATACATACAAGTAGATGGTTATATATTGTTCCCTAAATACTACTACTACTACTACTAATGAAGCTGTTTCTAAAGCTTCTTGTTTCTTGGTTCTGGAAACCAAGAGAGCTTTAACAGTGGGGAACCATGCTACTACCCTGCTTAGTGTGCTGCTTGGTAATTGGAGGGAACAGAGCAGACCAGCACACCGATGGAGGTGGAGACTTTGGGGAGTAGGTATCTCAGAAAATGAGTATACACTCCCAACCTCAGAAAGTTGAATCAAGAGCAATCTAGGAAAGCAGGGGCTCTGTTGCTCATGGAATACCAGAGACCCAAACCCCACCTTCCCGCTGCTTTGCTTTCAGGCTTGTGTACTGGTTTCACTGGCTTAGTTATTGCAGCTTCCTACTATCTCTTGGAGTTTAGTGTGTCTTTAGGACAGTGCAACATCTTTAGTCCTTCTTAAAAGAGGCCTCAGGGTCTTCCCTGGTGGCGCAGTGGATAAGAATCTACCTGCCAATGCAGGGGACACAGGTTTGATCCCTGGTCCGGGAAGATCCCACATGCTGCAGAGCAACTAAGCCCACGTGCCACAACTACTGAGCCTGCGCTCTAGAGCCCATGAGCCACAACTACTGAAGCCCACACACCTAGAGCCTGTGCTCTGCAACAAGAGAAGCCACTGCAATGAGAAGCCCATGCACCACAACAAAGAGTAGCCCCCGCTCACAACTAGAGAAAGCCCATGTGCAGCAATGAAGACCCAACACAGACAAAAAATGAATAAATAAAATAAAAATTTTAAAAAGTGGGGGGGGGGGCCTCAGCATAGCCTTGAAGGCAGCTCTCTAATATTCAGAATTTCACTTGCTTTTCTTGTATCTACAGGACATATAGTATTCAGCTGACAAAAAGAAAGATTTCAATTTGGCAAGACTCAATAAAACATTTTACTTTAAATATACATATATGCTAATTGTAAGGTATAGTCTAGTAGATATACACATCTCAAAAATGTCATCTGTTTTTAAAGAATGTCTATTTTTGACAGTGTTAACTTATTTGATATTAAAGTAAAAATGCCCACATAAAATATTGCAAGTATCATCATCTGCATTTGATATAGCTCAGGAGAAAATATTGAAAAATGTTTTAGCATTTTCCAGAATTTATTACAAGATACCTTGTTTACTTTAGAGTTCTCCATAGCATATTTTTGTACACAAAAAAATGGATTAGTTGTTTGATTCTAGTGTGTATTGCAAAATTCAGAGTCCTAAATAGGAAATTTAGAAAGTTTATTCAAATTGTTTTCTTTCTATTATTTTCTCTTTTCTCCTTCCCCACCATCTAAAAAATATATTACCCTTCTAAAATTATTATTACACTATTTAGAAACTCCATGAACACGAACACAAAAATTATGTTTCTGACAGTACTGAGTTTATTTTAAAGCATTGCATCATGTTTGAATCTCAGTAAACAAAGCCATGTCTTCATTGTATATTGATTTTGGCAAAGAGCACAGACTTGCATACATCAAATGATATGATAAAGTAATTTAAAGTAAAAGGTGTTTGCTTTTAGTAATGTGAAACTAAAGTACAATATTAATGTGGAACTAAAGTACAATATATGTGTCTTCTGGGTGATTTAGGCCATAATGTTTCTTATCTTCTTAGAAGTTTTCAAAATTAACATTTTTTAAATTGATCCTTTTATCTGATACTTACGCTATTCACTGGAATAGAGGCATAGAAAAGATTTTCTCTGCTTAGATTAATGTACTCATACAATATATGCCTAAGCTGAAACCAAAAGGTCAAATATCTGAGAGATAGTGGCATTCGTGATCACAAGTGGTTTTAAAAGGGGAAAAATGAGTTCCAACCTATTTTAAAATATTTAATTAAAAGTCTGAGCTCTGGGGCTTCCCTGGTGGCGCAGTGATTGAGAGTCCGCCTGCCGATGCAGGGAACATGGGTTCGTGCCCCGGTCCGGGAAGATCCCACATGCCGCAGAGTGGCTAGGCCCATGAGCCATGGCCACTGAGCCTGCGCGTCTGGAGCCTGTGCTCCGCAACAGGAGAGGCCACAACAGTGAGAGGCCCATGTACCACAAAAAAAAAAAAAAAAAAAAGTCTGAACTCTTTGCAAAAGGATGCCGTTTTTAACTTATTTGCCATCATACTTCCATAGCATACATATGCATATTTCACTGGGGCAAGCAACTTAGTAACATGATTGCATCATAGCTGCGTAGTTAAGCAAGAAATTTGTCAACTGAATACATCTTTATTTTGGTGGGAGGTCATCTGTTCCGATCACTGAAACATGCAATGAAAGGCTACATTTAGAAGCCTAGAAAACCTGTGGTTCAGTACATAGAAGTTTTAACTACAAAAGAATGTAAATGTTATAATTACCATCAGAAATTACAATGTCTGACATATCATAAACATTATCTGCAACTACTTTTTAATCACAATAATTTCACATCAAAAAGGTACATATTTTTGTTCACTAAAATTGAGGCAATTTGGGAACAAGAGAGATTCTTTCTTTCTCACTCATCTTTTAAAGTTACTTAATGTACAGTTACAGATATACTTAAGCTGCAATAATAATATCAAAAAAGGGAACAGGTGTTTGCTTTTTAAAATCACTGAAGTACATAAAATGCCCTAGCAGACAACAATACTATTCCATGACACCTCTTAAAATTTTAAGTTCATCTCCCATTCTCCTCATCATAATGTTCACATTTTAATTATGTATTCATTTTGATTGTTTGCATGTGAAAACAACAACTATCTATTATTTCAACATTAAGCCTATTTCTTTTGAAGCCAAGATAATTTTGCTATTTTATAAAAAGCAGTGGAGACTCCTTTGTCAGGATGCTTAAGGCAGAATGTTTAAGGTTCATGCTTGCTGCTTTGCCTGAGCTTCTGCTTCCTGAAATGAAAAACAAACAACACAGATTTAAATATCACAAAGCAGGCATCCGTGTGTATTTTGGTTAGACTATATTACCTCAAATTGCTAAGAATATTCAAAATCAGAAAAATAGCTGCCAGAAAAGACTGCTTAAAAATTCTTAATAGAAAAATTAAAAAATAGAAACTTCTGCCTAGAAACAGATGTCATAGAGGACTGTCTATAATTCCATAAAAGCAAGTGATTTACAATTATAGTTGACATTTTATTTAAAAGTAGCTAAGTTCCATTTTGAATGATTTTTCACAAAAATTAAGTGTTCAAAAACATTGTCACCTATAGTTACAGTCACGTGAGTTTTGTTTAAGGATTAAGCTACTTAGAAAATGTGTTATTTGCCAAAGTATTGTTGCTTTTAAATTTCATGGCAGTAGGCTCGAAGAGGTAAGGTTGTCTTTCTATTCCTGTGGATGGTGAGTACTTCTAGCATAGGAACTCTGACCTATAGGTGTGCTCTCGCACTTAACATAGTACTTGACACAAAATACACGTCAAGGAAAGTTTCTGGAAATAAGGATGGGTGGCAAGAGTGACTCTGGTGAAAGAAACCTCAGACTTGAGCTGTAGAAATCATGTATGCTAGACAATGTCACTCTAAACATCTGTCACTAATTGAGTACTTGACAGTCTCAGGAGGAGTGACAGCAGCTGCATATTCCAAAATAAGCCTCTAATGCTAACCCCAGAAGAAGGGGAAAAAACAAACAAACAAAAAGATGCTATATTTTTACCAAAAAAAAAAAAGAGAGAGAGGTAGAAATGATAGAAAGAAGGAAACCAGAGGACAGTGTAATTCATTCTTAATACATCCTTAACAAAACATATGTAATACACTACTGACTCACCTTCCAAAACTCTTAGTCAAAAACCAAAAACAAACTTCCCTAAGCTCTTTTGAAATTTCTAACATGGTGTTTGGCTGTCTAAATGAATATATCTTAGACCCACATTATGTATTTTGTTTCATTTTATAGAACAAGCTTCCAAAAACTTCCTCACACAACACAGTGAATTTTATACTAAAACCCCTCAGTGGGGCTTTCCTGGTGGCACAGTGGTTAAGAATCCGCCTGCTAATGCAGGGGACACGGGTCCGAGTCCTGGTCCAGGAACACCCCACATGCCGTGGAGCAACTAAGACCATGCGCAACAACTACCGAGCCTGTGCTCTAGAGCCCGCAAGCCACAACTACTGAGCCCACGTGCCACAACTACTGAAGCCCGCATGCCTAGAGCCCATGCTCCGCAATCAGAGAAGCCACCACAGTGAGAATCCTGTGCACCAAAACGAAGACCCAACACAGCTAAAAATAAATAAATAAATTAATTAATATAAAAAATAAAAATAAATAAAACCCCTCAATAGCATAGCATATATAGGTGGGGAAGCAGTGGTATAAAAATGTGAACACATGATAATGTGAAGTCCTTCTTCTTATGAGCACGTAATGCCTCTGAGTAACTAGTATTTTGGAGACAGCCTAGTTCCCTAAAGTTACACTTATCAATCTTTGTTGTAATTTGTCATAAATTCCTTAGCTCTCACTTATCCTTTTTAATGGAAGAAATTACTAGCATAAAAATCCAAAACAAAAGGCAATTCAAACTTCTTTGTAATTTGTATTTAAGAATACATCATATTTAAATTATTTACTTTTCTAATTGTGTTTTATTCATCAAATATGTAAATTGTGCTACAAGCTTTATTATTATCTAAAAGTAAGTAGTCAGTATTTATAGTATCATGAGTTATTTAATCAACCAGAGAGCTCTAGAAACAGGCATATGATGTGTTCTCACCCTCTACTCCCACTATATACATCATTCTATAAATGCATTGGTTTTGAGTTAGATAATCCCAGGTTCAAATTCCATATCTGCTACTGAATTATTATGTAGCCTTGGACAAATTACTTAAATTATCTAATCATTAGTTTCCTCCTCTGTAAAATGGTATTGAGGACACCTAGCTCATAAGGACGAAGTAAAGATAAAATGAGATGAATGTGAACTGTGTAGCTCAATGCTTAGTCCATCGCAGGTATCCAGACTTCTTTCCTAACGTTTTCCTTTCCACTTTCTGCCTAGTCACTAAGACCAACACCACAGCTAAGTGTTATTAACATACAGTTTCTCTTGGAGATGCAATAAAATGGGATGGGCTTACTGGAAATAGGAATGCTTCAAATCTCACAGCAGAAGCAGATTTTCATGGCCCCTCCCTAAAGCTAGGTGGTTTAACCAAAGCCAATAAGAACACTTCTTTAACCAGCATGTTCTATACCCTCAACCTACTAGTGAACACAGCTTTTCCAGAGGAGTGGTATTCCTCTCAACATGAATATCACTGGATTTTTATTTTTTAGTAAAAATATATCAGTTAGAGAATGGAGAGGAAGATGGCGGAAGAGTAAGACGCGGAGATCACCTTCCTCCCCACAGATACACCAGAAATACATCTACACGTGGAACAACTCCTACAGAACACCTACTGAAGGCTGGCAGAAGACCTCAGACCTCCCAAAAGGCAAGAAACTCCCCACGTACCTGGGTAGGGCAAAAGAAAAAAAAAAAAAAAACAGAGACAAAAGAATAGGGACGGCACCTGCACCAGTGGGAGGGAGCTGTGAAGGAGGAAAAGTTTCCACACACTAGGAAGCCCCTTCGCGGGCGGAGTCTGCGGGAGGCGGAGGGGGGAGCTTCGAAGCCGCGGAGGAGTGCACAGCAACGGGTGCGGAGGGCAAAGCGGGGAGATTCCCGCACAGAGAATCGGTGCCGACCGGCACTCACCAGCCCGAGAGGCTTGTCTGCTCACCCGCTGGGGCAGGCGGGGCGGCGAGCTGAGGCTCTGAGGCCCGGGTTTCGGTTTCGGACGGAGCACTGGGAGAGGACTGGGGTTGGCGGCTTGAACATAGCCTGAAGGGGTTAGTGCACCACGGCTAGCCGGGAGGGAGTCCGGGAAAAAGTCTGCACCTGCCGAAGAGGCAAGAGACTTTTTCTTCCCTCTTTGTTTCCTGGGGCGTGAGGAGAGGGGTTTAAGAACGCTGCTTAAAGGAACTCCAGAGACGGGCGCGAGCCGCGGCTAAAAGCACGAACCCCAGAGACGGGCGCGAGCCGTGGCTAAAAGCGCGGATCCCAGAGACGGGCGGTAGATGCTAAGGCTGCTGCTGCCGCCACCAAGGGGCCTGTGTGCGAGCACAGGTCACTCTCCACACCCCTCTTCCGCGGAGCCTGTGCAGCCCGCCACTGCCAGGTTCCCGGGATCCAGGGACAACTTCCCCGGGAGAACGCACGGCGGGCCTCAGGCTGGTGCAAAGTCACGTCGGCCTTTGCCACCGCAGGCCCGCCCCGCACTCTGTGCCCCTCCCTCCCCGCAGGCCTGAGTGCGCCAGAGCCCCCGAATCAGCGGCTCCTTTAACCCCGTCCTATCTGAGCAAAAAACAGACGCCCTCCAGCGACCTACACGCAGAGGCAGGGCCAAATCCAAAGCTGAGCCCCTGTGAGCTGTGAGAACAAAGAAGAGAAAGGGAAATCTCTTCCAGCAGCCTCAGAAGCAGCGGATTAAAGCTCCACAATCAACTTGATATACCCTGCATCTGTGGAATACCTGAATAGACAACCAATCATCCCAAATTAAGGAAGTGGACTTTAGGAGCAAGATCTATGATATTTTTTCCCCTTTCCTCTTTTTGTGAATGTATATGTGTATGTTTCTGTGTGAGATCTTCTCTGTATAGTCTTGCTTCCACCATTTGTCCTAGGGTTCTATCCGTCCATGGTTTTTTTTAAATTTTTTTTCTTAATAATTAATTTTAATTTTAATAACGTTATTATCTTTTACCTTCGTTCTTTCTTTCTTTCCTTCCTTCCTTCCCTCCTTTAGACAACGAATCATCCCAAATTGAGGAGGTGGTCTCTGACAGCAAGATTTATGATTTTTCCCCTTTTACCTCTTTTAGTGAGGGTGTATGTGTATGCTTCTGTGTAAGATTTTGTCTGTATAGCTTTGCTTCCAACATTTGTCCTAAGGTTCTATCCGTCCCTATTTTTTTTTTTCTAAATAAGAATTTTTTAATTCAATAACTTTATTATACTTTATTTTATTTTTACTGTATCTTCTTTCTTTCTGTCTTTTTTCCTTCTTTCCCTCCTTCCTTCCTTCCTCCCTCCCTCTGTCCCTCCCTTCTTTCCTTCTTTCTTTCTTTCTTTCTTCCTTCCTTCCTTCCTTCCTTCCCTCCTTTCCTTCTTTCTTTCCTCATACTTATAATAATTCTCTCTACTTTTTCTCCCTTTTATTCTGAGATGTGTGGATGAAAGGTTCTTGGTGCTCTGGCCAGGAGTCAGGGTTCTGCCTCTGAGGTAGGAGAGCCAACTTCAGGACACTGGTCAACAAGAGACCTCCCAGCTCCACATAATATCAAACGGCAAAAATCTCCCAGAGACTTCCATCTTAACACCAGCACTCAGCTTCACTCAACGACCAGCAAGCCACAGTGCTGGACAACCTATGCCAAACAACTAGCAAAACAGGAACACACCCCCACCCATTAGCAGAGAGGCTGCCTAAAATCATAATAAGGCCACAGACACCCCAAAACACACCACCAGACGTGAACCTGCCCACTAGAGAGACAAGATCCAGCCTCATCCACCACAACACAGGCACTAGTCCCCTCCACCAGGAAGCCTACACAACCCACTGAACCAACCTTAGCCATTGGAGACAGACATCAAAAACAGCGGGAACTACGAACCTGCAGTCTGCAAAAAGGAGACCCCAAACACAGTAAGATAAGCAAAATGAGAAGACAGAAAAACACACAGCAGATAAAGGAGCAAGATAAAAATGCACCAGACCTAACAAATGAAGAGGAAATAGGCAGTCTACCTGAAAAAGAATTCAGAATAATGATAGTAAGGATGATCCGAAATCTTGGAAATAGAATGGACAAAATGCAAGAAACAGTTAACAAGGACCTAGAAGAACTAAAGATGAAAAAAACCAATGATGAACAACACAATAAATGAAATTAGAAGTCCTCTAGATGGGATCAATAGCAGAATAACTGAGGCAGAAGAACGGATAAGTAACCTGGAAGATAAAATAGTGGAAATAACTACTGCAGAGCAAAAGAAAGAAAAAAGAATGAAAAGAACTGAGGACAGTCTCAGAGACCTCTGGGACAACATTAAACACACCAACATTCGAATTATAGGGATTCCAGAAGAAGAACAGAAAAAGAAAGGGACTGAGAAAATATTTGAAGAGATTATAGTTGAAAACTTCCCTAATATGGGAAAGGAAATAGTTAATCAAGTCCAGGAAGCACAGAGAGTCCCATACAGGATAAATACAAGGAGAAATACACCAAGACACATATTAATCAAACTGTCAAAAATTAAATACAAAGAAAGCATATTAAAAGCAGCAAGGGAAAAACAACAAATTACACATAAGGGAATCCCCATAATGTTAACAGCTGATCTCTCAGCAGAAACCCTACAAGCCAGAAGGGAGTGGCAAGACATACTGAGAGTGATGAAGGAGAAAAACCTGCAGCCAAGACTACTCTACCCAGCAAGGATCTCATTCAGATTTAATGGAGAAATTAAAACCTTTACAGACAAGCAAAAGCTGAGAGAGTTCAGCACCACCAAACCAGCTTTACAACAGATGCTAAAGGAACTTCTCTAGACAAGAAACACAAGAGAAGGAAAAAACCTACAATAACGAACCCAAAACAATTTAAAAAATGGGAATAGGAACATACATATAGATAATTACTTTAAATGTAAATGGACTAAATGTCCCACCAAAAGACACAGATTGGCTAAATGGATACAAAAACAAGACCCTTATATATGCTGTCTACAAGAGACCCACTTCAGACCTAGAGACACATACAGACTGAAAGTAAGGTGATGGAAAAAGATATTCCATGCAAATGGAAACCAAAAGAAAGCCGGAGTAGCAATTCTCATATCAGACAAAATAGACTTTAAAATAAGGACTATTAAAAGAGACAAAGAAGGACACTACATAATGATCAAGGGATCGATCCAAGAAGAAGATATAACAATTGTAAATAATTATGCACCCAACATAGGAGCACCTCAATACATAAGGCAAATACTAACAGCCATAAAAGGGGAAATCAACAGTAACACATTCATAGTAGGGGACTTAAACACCCCACTTTCACCCATGGACAGATCATCCAAAATAAAAATAAATAAGGAAACACAAGCTTTAAATGATACATTAAAAAAGATGGACTTAATTGATATTTGTAGGACACTCCATCCAAAAACAACAGAATACACATTTTTCTCAAGTGCTCATGGACCATTCTCCAGGATGGATCATATCTTGGGTCACAAATCAAGCCTTGGTAAATTTAAGAAAATTGAAATTGTATCAAGTATCTTTTCTGACCACAACGCCATGAGACTAGATATCAATTACAGGAAAAGATCTGTAAAAAATACAAACACATGGAGGCTAAACAATACACTACTTAATAATGAAGTGATCACTGAAGAAATCAAAGAGGAAATAAAAAAATACCTAGAAACAAATGACAATGGAGACACAACGACCCAAAACCTATGGGATGCAGCAAAAGCAGTTCTAAGGGGGAAGTTTATAGCAATACAAGCCCACCTTAAGAAGCAGGAAACATCTCGAATAAACAACCTAACCTTGCACCTCAAGCAATTAGAGAAAGAAGAACAAAAAATTCCCAAAGCTAGCAGAAGGAAAGAAATCATAAAAATCAGATCAGAAATAAATGAAAAAGAAATGAAGGAAACAATAGCAAAGATCAATAAAACTAAAAGCTGGTTCTTTGTGAAGATAATCAAAATAGAAAAACCACTAGCCAGACTCATCAAGAAAAAAAGGGAGAAGACTCAAATCAATAGAATTAGAAATGAAAAAGGAGAGGTAACAACTGACACTGCAGAAATAAAAAAGATCATGAGAGATTACTACAAGCAACTCTATGCCAATAAAATGGACAATCTGGATGAAATGGACAAATTCTTAACAATGCACAACCTGCCAAGACTGAATCAGGAAGAAATAGAAAATATGAACAGACCAATCACAAGCACTGAAATTGAAACTGTGATTAAAAATCTTCCAACAAACCAAAGCCCAGGACCAGATGGCTTCACAGGCGAATTCTATCAAACATTTAGAGAAGAGCTAACACCTATCCTTCTCAAACTCTTCCAAAATATAGCAGAGGGAAGAACACTCCCAAATTCCTTCTACGAGGCCACCAACACCTTGATACCAAAACCAGACAAGGACGTCACAAAGAAAGAAAACTACAGGCCAATATCACTGATGAACATAGATGCAAAAATCCTCAACAAAATACTAGCAAACAGAATCCAACAGCACATTAAAAGGATAATACACCATGATCAAGTGGGGTTTATTCCAGGATTGCAAGGATTCTTCAATATACTCAAATCTATCAATGTGATAAACCATATTAACAAATTGAAGGAGAAAAACCATATGATCATCTCAATTGATGCAGAGAAAGCTTTTGATAAAATTCAACACCCATTTATGATAAAAACCCTGCAGAAAGTAGGCATAGAGGGAACTTTCCTCAACATAATAAAGGCCATATATGACAAGCCCACAGCAAATATCATCCTCAATGGTGAAAAACTGAAAGCATTTCCACTAAGATCAGGAAAAATACAAGATTGCCCACTCTCACCACTCTTATTCAACATAGTTTTGGAAGTTTTAGCCACAGCAATCAGAGAAGAAAAGGAAATAAAAGGAATCCAAATCAGAAAAGAAGAAGTAAAGCTGTCACTGTTTGCAGATGACATGATCCTATACATAGAGAATCCTAAAGATGTTACCAGAAAACTACTAGAGCTAATCAATGAATTTGGTAAAGTGGCAGGATACAAAATTAATGCACAGAAATCTCTGGCATTCCTATATACTAATGAGGAAAAATCTGAAAGTGAAATCAAGAAAACACTCCCATTTACCATTGCAACAAAAAGAATAAAATATCTAGGAATAAACCTACCTAAGGAGACAAAAGACCTGTATGCAGAAAATTATAAGACACTGATGAAAGAAATTAAAGATGATACAAATAGATGGAGAGATATACCATGTTCTTGGATTGGAAGAATCAACATTGTGAAAATGACTCTACTACCCAAAGCAATCTATAGATTCAATGCAATCCCTATCAAACTACCACTGGCATTTTTCACAGAACTAGAACAAATAATTTCGCAATTTGTATGGAAACACAAAAGACCCCAAATAGCCAAAGCAATCTTGAGAACGAAAAAAGGAGCTGGGGAATCAGGCTTCCTGACTTCAGACTATACTACAAAGCTACAGTAATCAAGACAGTATGGTACTGGTACAAAAACAGAAAGATAGATCAATGGAACAGGATAGAAAACCCAGAGATAAACCCACGCACATATGGACACCTTATCTTTGATAAAGGTGGCAGGAATGTACAGTGGAGAAAGGACAGCCTCTTCAGTAACTGGTGCTGGGAAAACTGGACAGGTACATGTAAAAGTATGAGATTAGATCACTCCCTAACACCATACACAAAAATAAGCTCAAAATGGATTAAAGACCTAAATGTAAGGCCAGAAACTGTCAAACTCTTAGAGGAAAACATAGACAGAACACTCTATGACATAAATCACAGCAAGATCCTTTCTGACCCACCTCCTAGAGTAATGGAAATAAAAACAAAAATAAACAAATGGGACCTAATGAAAATTCAAAGCTTCTGCACAGCAAAGGAAACCATAAACAAGACCAAAAGACAA
The DNA here is from genome assembly GCF_963455315.2 of Globicephala melas. NCBI lineage: Eukaryota > Metazoa > Chordata > Mammalia > Artiodactyla > Delphinidae > Globicephala > Globicephala melas. The sequence continues at coordinate 61,126,730 of NC_083335.1, forward strand.
CCCTCAGAATGGGAGAAAATATTTGCAAATGAAGCAACCAACAAAGGATTAATCTCCAAAATTTACAAGCAGCTCATGCAGCTCAATAACAAAAAAACAAACAACCCAATCCAAAAATGGGCAGAAGACCTAAATAGACATTTCTCCAAAGAAGAGATACAGACTGCCAACAAACACATGAAAGAATGCTCAACATCCTTAATCATTAGAGAAATGCAAATCAAAACTACAATAAGATATCATCTCACATCAGTCAGAATGGCCAACATCAAAAAATCTAGAAACAATAAATGCTGGAGAGGGTGTGGAGAAAAGGGAACACTCTTGCACTGCTGGTGGGAATGTGAATTGGTACAGCCACTATGGAGAACAGTATGGAGGTTCCTTAGAAAACTACAAATAGAACTACCATATGACCCAGCAATCCCACTACTGGGCATACACCCTGAGAAAACCAAAATTCAGAAAGAGTCATGTACCAAAATGTTCATTGCAGCTCTATTTACAATAGCCCGGAGATGGAAACAACCTAAGTGCCCATCATCGGATGTATGGATAAAGAAGATGTGGCACATATATACAATGGAATATTACTCAGCCATAAAAAGAAACGAAATTGAGCTATTTGTAATGAGGTGGATAGACCTAGAGTCTGTCATACAGAGTGAAGTAAGTCAGAAAGAAAAAGACAAATACCGTATGCTAACACATATATATGGAATTTAAGAAAAAAAATGTCATGAAGAACCTAGGGGTAAGTCAGGAATAAAGACGCAGACCTACTAGAGAACGGACTTGAGGTTATGGGGAGGGGGAAGGGTGAGCTGTGACAGGGCGAGAGAGAGTCATGGACATATACACACTAACAGATGTAGTAAGGTAGACAGCTAGTGGGAAGCAGCCGCATGGCACTGGGATATTGGCTCGGTGCTTTGTGACAGCCTGGAGGGGTGGTATAGGGAGGGTGGGAGGGAGGGAGACGCAAGAGGGAAGACATATGGGAACATATGTATATGTATAACTGATTCACTTTGTTATAAAGCAGAAACTAACACACCATTGTAAAGCAATTATACCCCAATAAAGATGTTAAAAAAATATATATATATATCAGTTATTTTATTCCATATCAAAACTATCAACTATACTGCAATATAAGAAATGCTAGTGCTATGAAATTATCTTCTGTATTAATAGAAGAGTAAAGAGCAAATATTTATATACCATGTTTAACTGCATCTAATATACAAAAGAATAAAAAAAAATTATTTGTCTTACAGAGGATTCCTTGCCTTATAGAAATATTTGCCATTGGGTACTTTTAAATCAAGCTTTCCAGTGCACTGGCTTTCAATAATTTTTAAATGTAAAGAGAATGTATTCTAATTATTTGGAAAATAAATAAATGGAGAAAAAAGAAAAACATTCATATTATTAGCTATGGTTCCTTTCAGTCTCTTTTTGTCCTGTACATAGATTTTAAATATAATTATCAATAGAATGCTAATTACACAGTAAAAACAGTTCTGTAGCTCATTATAATGTATCTTTTCACAAACTCTCATTTTTTAATGAGAGCATGAGTTCACTCAGTGGATAAATCATTTCTGTTGACCCTATTTTTAGACATTTAACTTGTTTTCAAATTTTTTAAGATTAAAAATAACATTTTGATTTATTTTTTTATCCATAAAGACTTTTCCATGTATGAATTATTTCATTAGGCCTTACTACCCAGTACAATTACTGGATGAAGAAGTATAAACATTTTTGAGGTCCTTGATATATATTTGCTATTTTGGTTTTCAAACAGTAGTACCAATTTATATCATCACCAGTAATATATGAGAGAATATGTTTTAATGCACACTTCTCAGCACTGAGCATTATCACTTTGTTTTATCTTTGTTAACTTCACAGATGAATATTGTATCTCATTTTATCACATTTCTTTTTATTATGAATGCACTTTTCCAATGCGGGTTAATTAGTTGTATTTCTTATTGCGTATACTTTCTTTTCAGCCAGTTCTTTCTGGAAGACTTATTGTCCTATTAAATTAAAGGGGAAAACTCTGAAAGCTGAGCTGAAGGATAGAAAAATCATCCTTCTGATATCAAATTTATCACTTTTAATCTTGGGGAAAACCTATTAAATACTAACATTCAAAATCTCCCTATTACCAATCCACCCTTCAACTCCACTGTCAATTCCAGACCTCTTTTCTTTATCCCGATCTATCAGCTCCCTCTAGTTCAATCCTTGATAACATCTGCTGTCCTTTTACTCTATTCCTACTTCTAGGGTTAAACAAGGATGAAAAAAAAAAAAACACTGTAAACAAGCTGACTGGTTCCACTGTGGGCTCATCAACTCTAACTTCAACAGGGAATTTTATCTTGCTCAGCCATCCTTCCATTCATGATCTTCGCCTACTCTTTAGCTTATTTTCAGCAAATGCATCTTTTCAATTCTCAAATTTCCCATCACTCCTAGCAGATGATCATTCTTCTTACCTCATACTAAAGATAAGACATTTTCAAATGTGAACTTCCCTAACCTCCCCACACATTAAAATTTCTATTTTTATCCTTCTCTCTTCATTCCATCCAGTCTCAGAAGAAAACTGCATGCCCTCTCTTTTCCAAGACTAACTCCTCCCTTGGATCACTCACTTTTCTGTTTCCTCCATGACTTTTGCTTCATTTCCCTATCACCCAGGTTAGAAGCCTCAGAGATAGCTTCAATCCTTCCCAGTTCTTTCCATACATAAACATCTCATAAATTGCCAAATCCTATCACAAGTGATTTTTCTGTGTCTCCTAAATCCATCTTTTCCTTTCTGTAACTGCAGTCCCACTTTAGGCCTTCTCCGTTGCTTTTCTGGACTCTTAAGGAACACTCTAATGGGTCAGCCCATCTCTAATATCTCATTTCTCCAATGTTTCACAATCCACACATCTGCCAAATTTATTTTCTTGAGACATAGATCAAATCACATCTTAAAATACAAAGATAATCACATCATTGTCTTCTCTCATTCCCTACCATGGCTTTTAGATGCCTAGAGAATAAAGCCGAAAGTATCTAGCACAGTATTCATAATCTGGCCCCACCCTACCTAGCCAATATTACCTCCTAATGCATCTCCCTTATTTAATATGTTCTATAGTAGATTCATGTTGCATTATACTCTGCTCCCTGAACATACCATTGGGTGCAGGTACCTCCCAATGCAGTGGTTCCTATTGCAGCCACTGTGAAAGACGCCTAGTGTTACTTCAGTGTTTTAGAATCCGTAACAGCTCAAATGCCAATTCCTCTGTGGAACCTTCCCCAAACTCCTTAGTAGTAATTTATGATTATTTCCTTTGGATGCTTACTGTACTTTATTCATACCAACCATACAAAATTTACCATACTATATCATAATTATTTGTAGACATATTTGTTGTATAATTATTCATATACATGTTCCTCACTAGGTTATAAACACTTTGAAGGTAGAGATTATGTTGTATTCTCCGTATTTGCCCTATCATCAGTATCAAGTCAATGTTTGACACTCAGTAAATATTTATTGAATGAATAAATGAATGAATGGCTCATACTTTTCACTGAAGGAAAGAGAGTCATCAGTCACAGAAAACAGACTATCTTTCCTTTTATACTTCCTCCAATATGCACTGAAATCAATGACTTAACTTGGGTTTTACTAACTTGTTTAAATAAAAATGCCTTACCTAAGATTTCCTACAACTTAAATTATACAAAGCCTAAAATAAGACATTTTATCCATGGGAAAAGAAAGTTTGGCAAGAAAACAGAATTTCATAGTGACTCAGACAACAATGCCTCTAAACAGTCTCTAGTGAAAATACAGACAATAACACAGACTCTCAAAACTGGAGAAGGAGCTGGAGTTAGAAGAATCTGTTTAACAAAAATTAGCTTCTGAGAACAAAATGTAAAATGATAGAGCAGGGGACATACACTTTGATTAAACCAGCCTTTGTGGAGAAGAAATATGGTAAAAGGCAAACGTATATTTAAAGTCCATAGCTCTGAGACATTTTTTTAAACAGGCAACTTAATTTTTTATATTTTTCTTTGTATGATCTTCCCTGGGAACACCACCACTTGAAAAATTAATTTGTTGTTGGCAGGGGAAAAGCTCCAAATTCAGCCAGCAATTTAGTGATGAGTTTTGATACTCAAATGCTCTTAGTTAATTTGAATAGGTGACTCTAGCATTTGATGTCACACAAGGACAATAGATACTGACAAGAAGATTACTTTGAACTAAGATGCTTTCTGTCCACGTAATACCATACATGGCAACAGGAATAATGGTGTCTTTAAAATTGTTAACCACTTATTTCTGAATGGGTCAATGAGAAATTTGCTGCCTTGGGCAGCTTGATAGGGAAGTCACTTGGCCTACCTTCTATCCACATACTTTATGTATTTAATTATGCACATCTGTCTTCCCTACTAGGGATTAAGTGTATGCGGAGCAGGGACATTTCCTTTTAGCTATGTTGCACTGCCTCTGGCTTAATCTGAGTACTTAATAAAGTGCAAATCTTACTGATTAAAAAAACCCAGCAGCAATAAAATGGCCTATAAAGAAGGGGAAAAATGAATCATACCTTTGAACCAGGTGGGGCTGTCAAGCCTAAAAAGGCATACACTGCATTATTTTCTCTGGCTTCAAAGAAGGCATCATAGTCCTTGATAAAAGAAGGCAACAAGAATTAGCAATATACAACCAACAAAGGAAAGAAAAGGGGAAATTAATTCAAAATTATCTGACTGGTCAATATCTTTGAAGGCAAACAGGCTAGCTAACTTCAATAATGCTAGAATTCTGGAAGGAGTAGTAAAGAGTCAAGGCTCATTGGATCTCAACTAATGTGGGTTAGAAGATATGCTGATCTGTGAGACAGAAATAGCAAAAGGACTTATTTCATACTGCATAGAACTTAAATCTGCCTCAGGGCAAGCAGCTTTCTCCATAGCCCAAAGCAGCCAACTATTTGCCAGTAAGATGTTGCTTACTTTTGGGAGGAGGCTATTGTTCCAGTTTGCCATTATTTCTCTTGCATTATTCATTAAGGTAGAGATGCCCTCAGAACCTACAGCAGACCAGATTTTAGCTATCCCATGGCCATAAGAATAGTAAATCTGTGCTGTGTTCAGAGGAAGGGTATGAGATTTTCATGAAATATGACTGGAAGAGCAAACAATCCGGGGATCCAATAAAAGCTTCACGTGACTAAATTCAGTTGGGCTTCCCATTGTCATCCTCTAAACCACCATGCATGCTCCAAAAGTAACAACCGAACTGCCTACATTTGACTATGACATATAATAAATAGCAAATATACTTAGAAAACACAGCCATTGTCTATACCTGGCCTTAGTTTGTTTGACTTAAAACACACAGAGAGGGACTTCCCTGGTGGTCCAGTGGTTAAGACTCTGCCCTTCCAATAAAGGGGGCACAGTTTCTATCCCTGGTCGGGGATCCCAAATGCCTCATGGCATGGCCAAAAAAATTAAAAAAATTAAAAATTAAAAAAATAATAAAGTGTTTCAAAATTTCTCTAAAAAAACGCAAAAACACAGAGATAAACTTGGCATTTTGGCTGAGTTATTAGAGGTAAAATGAACTCATAATTTGCTGGCTTCTGTAGAGATTGCCTCACCAACAGATCACCAATTACAAGGTTCTTTTCTAGCATATATAGTTCCTGGTACTTGGAGGATCTGGAGGTATAAAGTTTACAGCCTCTCAAGCCATTGATGACCCTAAATCTGACCCCTAACTCAAGAAACATCAGAATTTCTCTCATTTAGGGACTCTTTTAACACAGTCAGTATTGTTTAGAGCCACAGAGATCTCCTCAAGGATTGTCTCAAAGCATCTTTTTGTGTACCCTAGATGTTGACAAAGGATTAAATCATAAACAACAGGCATCTATGACCAGCCTCCTATATTCTTTAAACTCACTATTCAAAAGTGAAACTAACTGGATCTTGATACAAAATCCATACTGAGACACATGACCTATAAGTTACTCAAGGTAAACAAGCAATATACATCATATCTATACTCAGCCACTTGGAAGTAACCTCAAAATGCTAGTTAAAAGAACGTAACAGTTATACAAGAGACATTTCTTACTATAATCAAATCAATAAAAACAGTCTGTGTCAATCTTTAAACTCATGTGAAAGAAAGTAGATCTTCAAATACATTGAAATCTGATCATAAAATACTATGTAGGGTAATCTAGTTATCTCTGCTTCAGGTGTTTGGGGAATCACAGTACATTATTTGTTGGCCCTGAACTTAGCACACAGAAACAGATTTGTAGCTCTGAGAGAAAAGAATATCATCTTCTCAATTAATCAGGATTAATTAATTTATTGTACAAATATGTATTGAGCACCTACTACATGCCAATCACTGTTCCTGGTGCTAAGAATACAAGAGTAAACAAAACATAGTCTGCTTCTTCTATAGGAATTCTCTTGAGGAAAATATACTTTATTTACATATTTGGGATTCCAATAACATTAATCCAGAATGTATTCTACCATATATTTGTATCATATTAATTATTTCATGAAAATGCGCTTTAGTTCTTCATATACACAGCATAAGCTCTTTCAGAACATAGATTACCCTTAAAAATTTTGTATCGTTTATAGCAGAGCTTCATTTATGTTGGCAGGGTAATTGTTTCAGTTACATCCTAATCTGGAAATAGAACCTAAGCTATAGCTCAATGATTCTAAAAAAGGAGGTAATTTTCCCCCAGGGATGTCTCGCAAAATCTGGAAACATTTTTGTTTTTTCACAACTGGGAGGGTGCTACTAGCACTCATGGATAGAAGCCAGGGATGCTGCTAAACATTCTACAATGCACAAGGGAGCCCCCATAAACCCAACATATCAGTATTGCCAAGGTTGAGAAACCTTGGGACAGTTTAAACAAGGGAATTTAATATGAAGAACCACTTACAAAAGATTAAAGAGCTGAAAGGCAGACAGGAGACGGTGAGGCAGCCCAGAGACTAGAAATAGCAGGAAGCTGCTACCACAGCTACTGCTGAAGGGAAAAGTGGAGAAGGTAGTATTACAGAGCTGGTACCACAAAGGAGATGTAGCCACTGTCATGGACACCTCCAGAAAAAGGGGGGATACCTTGGCTTTTCCTCTCCTCCTGCCCTCCACTCATCCAACCAGTGCATTCTATTACCGGCCAAACCTAATAGGCAGCCAGTTGGCAATGGACACTGGGAAATATAATTTGCTGAGGTCAGCCTCCCACAATACAGAATGAAACAAGAAAAGAACGAAGATGGGATCTTTGAGTAAACAGGAAAATTAACAGCACAGTGGTTTAATAGAATGAGTAAGAACTTCAGAATAAGACAGATCTAAGTTTAAATTCTAGCTGCATCACTTAATAATTGTATGATTTAGGAAGTTAGTTAACCTCTTCTAGCCCTCAATATCTTCATCTATGAAACAGGAATAACAATATCTACACCTCATGAGATTAGTATGAGAACTGATTAATATAGTACACATAAAGTATGTAGCACAATAGCTGACATATAATATGCTTTCTATGAACGGTTGCTATACACTTTTCTCCCTAACGTCTGTATAGGGACAAATCTTAATTATTGTTATGAAACTCCTAACTCAGTGCCTGGCACACAGCAGGCACTCAATAGAAAATGGATTCCTTTTCCATTAACAAATATTTGTTTGATTTGCATCTCACCTCCTGCACCTTCCTTTTCATCTTCCCATTTCTCAGTGATACTTGCCTTTTTTTCCATAACATACTCCATTCCCTTATAGTATGGCTTCCGAGGGAGAAATAAACCAGGTAAATTTGGCTTCTCAAACATCACCCTTATAACCCAAAATGTGTTTCTTTTAAAAAGTCAAACAAATTGAAATTCCTGCTTCAAAAAGGAGAGATTAAGACAATATATGCTGGCTTAGATTGGACTGGATGACCTCTGAGGCCTGTTTCAGCCCCTGAGAGTTGACAATTTGCAGAAATTTCAAATAGAGAAGCACTGAGGTTTCACCATCTAAATGAATAGCCTAACTGTCTTTTCCTTATCTACATAATATGTCTTTACACATTGGCCCTGTTTGCAGCAGCAGAAGAAATCTTCTGGCCCCTCCTCAGAAGTGACAAATTCAATTCACAGAGAAAATATTTTATGCTAATGAACTTCTCAATTTTGCCATACCCTCTCCTAGGTGTTCTCCTTCTCACTCCCATATAAACACATGAGTTAGAAGATTTGGATTGCTGGCTCTAAAAACATTTGTTCCTCAATTATGCTAACTCTGAGGACACAGCAAAGCAAACAGTTCTTTACTGGATATTCCTATAGCCCTTACATATGCTTTCTGTACCATGTCATCACATGGATGTGGCCTCATAACCACTCTCTCTGTTTCAGGTGTGTTTGATTCTACCCACACAACACTCCCAATCAGCTCTTTAAGAAAAGAGGCTTTGTTTTATACATACTTGTACTTGCCATGGTACCTAGAGTGGCCACAGGCTACAAATGTTACTTAAATACACAGTGAATGAACATTGAAGGGAACTACTTCATGGTTTAAATGAAGGCTAACCAAGATGACAAACTTGAAAGCACCAGTCAAAAAGTAAAAACTCTACTCCTGTTTCCCTCATCCATACATTAGTTCAATTAGCTAACTCAAAATTTTAAGAAAATTCATTAATAATACTCAAATAAAAGTTTTACTACCTTGAAGCAGAAACTGAGATATTCCTCTTTTTAAACTAATTTTAATCTAAATAAGTAAAACAGCTCACCTGTTTTCAGTGGCTTCTTCATGGACATACCAGAAATAATATAAATGCTCTGGTATGTACTTATACATTCACAGATAATTTTTTGGTGAATGACTCATCCATTTGCCTTCTAGTAGAAGGCAAAATACCCTAGCTGCCTAGGATGGATGTAGAGGATGAACAGGAGAAATGACTGTATGTAGATATGGGGTGGGAGTAAAAGAAAGTGGATGAGTTTGAGGCAATCCATTTAAAAAAAAAAACAAGAATTTTAATTGGTTCCTTACCCCACGGTACTGGCTTTCATTGAAAATTTGAGGTGGCAAGGGGTACCCTGTGGCTGGTCGACTGTTTTCAGGTACATTTTCTCTCATCCACTTCCGATTCTCTTCATTGGCTGCAATATCTTTTTCTTCAAATCCTATTTTGTTAGCTTCTAAGAAACCAAGCACATCTTGCTGTTTCTTCTTAATCTAGGGCCCAAAGGACAAGAAGTTATATTGTTGAACAAACAGCTTTTATTATTTTTATCATATTCAACAAAAAATGTGTTAATGAACTAGCAGAAATGAATTCAGACATGGATCAAGATTTGTGGTTTAACAGAAGATATATAGTTTTCCCTCTATTATTTTGTTGTTAATGTTGTCTCACAAGTGGATTGAAGAGCTTTCAGTTCACAGATCCTTTTATCAACCCAACTTTTCCTTTTTTTCACTGAAATGCTCACATCTAATCATGAAGAAGAAAAGATAGCTGATACATAGCAATAACCTCAAGTGCAATTAACTCAAAAGTTTGAGTAGTGGCAAGGTGTGTTTCCCGATTATCTACAAGCCTCTCTTAATTTTAGCCTTTGTTGAAAGTCATTCCAAACGACCTGAGTCTACTTCCTGTCTTAATAAGCATCATACAGTTAACAGAAATGAATATTTCCTTGAGAATGTTACAAGACTCTATGTGTCAATTTTCATCATTTGGAACAGAAACTGAACAAGTAAACAAGAGTCTTTTTCATGAAAGTGCTGAGCTACAACAACACATTTAATCAAGATGGGGCTTTGTCTTGTTTTATAATCAACCTGTCGCATTTTCTCAGCTAACACTTTATTGAAGATCAACAGAGGTTCCAACTGTGATGCACTAAAATCTAAAATGATTGTCCGAAACTGTATTTAATAGCTATTCAACAATATTTCTTTGGTGCCTCTTAAGTATGTAAGAAATTTATCAGGTTCTTTAAAATGTCTAAAGAAAAATAGCAGATTCCCTCCTAAAATTACAATCTAGAGGGAGGTATTAGACATAGATATATTAAAATTTTCAATTATAACATGGTATTTAAATATGAAGCTAAGGTGGTCAGGTGAGAGGAGTCAAGTGAATGACAAAGCCAAGAGTGCAAGGAACTTAAAAGAGAGAGCAAGTGCTTATTGCTATGAGTGATGCCACTTAGACTAAGCTTAATACTGACAGCACACATGCTGCATACTACATCCATCTATATTGCATGCAGTCTATGGTTTTAGTGAAAGCATGATATACTTAGTAAAGTTTAATATAATTGTCCAGCTGTGAAAAATGAGCTCACAAATATTACAGCATATTGAACTAGAACAATAAAGGTACAGTATTACAAAATAAACTTGGAAACTTTCTAAATGGATGCTCATAATTTCTATGACTAAATTCTTACACATAATTGAAGTCTCTAAATGAATAAACACTTGTGTGGGTGTGTATTTTGTCTTTTTAAATAGGTTATAATTTGTGACCCAGTCAACTTCTGCAAAGAGAAATTCAGATATATAAATTCCTTCCAATTGGTTCTGTTTGTTTCAAATGCTGCCACAAGAAGATCTACACTAATTTGTAGTTAAATAATAAGACTGTCTTTGCCTAGCCAGTGCCTATCGATTTAAGAATGGGGTGAAGGAAGCATGAACAAATAGAATTTAAAGCTGCCTTTTCAGTCTTTTACTAATCTACTTACAAAATACACCCAAAAGGAAAATCAAGTCTGAATCCCCAGTTAGTCTGTTTGGCACTAGACTACTGCAGTGTTGCCACTGTGTAGTCATTTGGTAAACAAAGAGATCTGTGTGCATTTTAAATGAATACTGTCATGAGTCCTTAAGCCACTGGCTTCCTACTGCTTAATCTAATGGTATAACCACAGCAAGAAACACTTGTTTTCAGCTTGCCTGTTTTGAAATATTTTAAAAAATGCTTTGGTCACAATCGGCCATGTAAAGCTTGTAATTCACATCTCTTTACCAACAAGTCTACAACAAATCTAGGGTAAGACTATTAAGAATTTTCTTGTTGATCTCCTATCTCTACCCCTAGCTCCCTGGAGTTCTCCTGACAGATGTTCCAAGATGTGGCAGCATAAGAGCACAATGTAAGGTTTGCTATTTTACCGCTGTCTGCCTCCCCAAATACTGTTATTACTTTCTTTTTCAGTTGCAGTTCTACCACATTATGTCTAGAGAGATGTTAAGGCTCAAGTAATTTCAGTAGAGCCTTGTGTGAAAAGAGGAGTGTAGATATTTAAAGGTAGTTTCTCAAAAACAGCTATGTCTTAAGGTGGTCACAGTAAAGAAAGTACAGTCATGCCTAATTTTCTGGGTTAAAAAGGCTTTTCTTTATCAGTTCTGAAAAATCTCATCTATCCAGCCCATTCTTTTTAAATTTTATCTTTATTGGAGTATAATTGCTTTACGATGTTGTGTTAGTTTCTGCTGTACAACACAGTGAATCAGCTATATGTATACATATATCACCATATCCCATCCCTCTTAAGCCTCCCTCCCACCTTCCCTAACTCAACCCTCTAGGCCTTTGCAGAGCATCGAACTGACCTCCCTCTGCTATGCAGCAGCTTCCCACTAGCCATCCATTTTACATTTGGTAGTGTATATATGTCAATGCTACTCTCTCACTTCATACTAGCTTCCCCTTGCCCTCTGTGTCCTCAAGTCCGTTCTCTACATCTGTGTCTTTATTCCTGCCCTGTCACTAGGTTCATCAGTACCGTTTTTCTTAGATTCCATATATACGCGTTAGTGTACGGTATTTGTTTTTCTCTTTCTGACTTACTTCACTCTGTATGACAGACTCTAGGTCCATCCACCTCATTACAAATAACTCAATTTCGTTCCTTTCTATGGCTGAGTAATATTCCATTGTATATATGTGCCACATCTTCTTTATCCATTCATCTGTCAATGGACATTTACATTGCTTCCATGTCCTGTCTATTATAAATAGTGCAATGAACATCAGAGTGCATGCATCCTTTTGAAGTATGGTTTCCTCTGGATACGTGCATAGGAGTGGGATTGCTGGGTCATATGGTAGTTCTATTTTTAGTTTTTTGAGGAACCTCCATACTGTTCTCCATAGCGGCTGTATCAATTTACATTCCCACCAACAGTGCAAGAGGGTTCCCTTTTCTCCACACCCTCTCCAGCATTTATTGTTTGTAGATTTTTGATGATGGCCATTCTGACTGGTGTGAGGTGATACCTCACTGTGGTTTTGATTTGCATTTCTCTGATAATTAGTGATGTTGAGTATCTTTTCATGTGTTTGTTGGCCATCTGTTTCTCTTTTTATGGAGAAATGTCTATTTAGGTCTCCTGCCCATTTTTGGATTGGGTTGTTTTTTTTGATATTGAGGTGCATGAGCTGCTTGTATATTTTGGAGATTAATCCTTTGTCAGTTGCTTCGTTTACAAATATTTTCTCCCATTCTTAGCGTTGTCTTTTCCTCATTTATGGTTTCCTTTGCTGTGCAAAAAGCTTTTAAGTTTCATTAGGTCCCATTTGTTTATTTTTGTTTTTATTTCCATTTCTCTAGGAGGTGGGTCAAAAAGGATCTTGCTGTGATTTATGTCATAGAGTGTTCTGCCTATGTTTTCTGCTAAGAGTTTTATAGTGTCTGGCCTCTCATTTAGGTCTTTAATCCATTTTGAGTTTATTTTTGTGTATGGTATTAGAGAGTGATCTAATTTCATTCTTTTACATGTAGCTGTCCAGTTTTCACAGCACCACTTATTAAAGAGGATCCAGCCCTTTCTAATCTGGAGCTTTTTCCAGAGTCAGAAGGAACTGCAGTCTCTCTCCATTTCCTTCAGACATGGCTGTATGTGTAGACCCAGGAGGCTGTGAAACAAGGAGCACTGGGAGTACCATCTACCCTAAAATTCAATTCTTCTGATGCTTGAAACTCTACCATGACCGGTTTACCAGTTTGGTCTTCATAGAAAGGGCAGTCAGTGTGCATATTTGGAGTGGAGGGAGGGATTGCCCGGAGAGAAGAAAGGCAAGGAAACAGTGACGTTTCTTTGTCTGCCTTAGAATTTTGCCAGTTGTCCCTATATAATTCTAATAGAGGGGTACACAAAATGTGTACCAGGAATGGCCTCCCAAGATAATCCAAAGAGGAAATTTCCAAGCCTTATTATATGTTAGTACTGGGTTAAGATTTGTACCAGATAAAGACCTTTAAGGAGAAAGAGAACTAAGACTTGTTGAGTGCTTGCTGAGTACCAAACTCTTTGTGAGGCTATGTACATATATCCCCTGAAATGCTCATAACAGTTCTGAAAGGTTAGTATGATTATCCCCATTTTACAACAAAGGAAATTGAGGCTTAGATAGGTTAAGATACCTGCGCAAGAAGAATGATCTCTTAATTGCTTGTACTAAATTAAAAATATAAAGCTATCTGACTGCAAAACCCTGTTCTTTTTCAATACATGCAGTACATATTAGAATTCCCAATCTTGCTGGGGAAATAAGACGGAAATATATGGAAGAGTTCTTCTAAACTATGTGATACAAAATAGAAAGACAACAAAAGCTGAGATATCTTATGTTCTCTTCCAAATAGCCTAATTTACTGAATTTGATTTCCTAGTTATTATGGTCTCTTTCCCCTTGACCAGTCTAAACTGAGTTCCTAAGCCCACCAACTTGTGGGCTTGCTTGCACATGGGCAGCATGCACACAGAAGAACTGAATGGAATGTCATGAGGCCTCTGGTTTGTTGCTGACTACACTGAAAACAATGTAGCCCATGTCTCCCCTTTGTCAGGAGCTCGGTCACTTAATAGTTCTGAGTGGGCAAAGCTGGTATAGAGGCGTATTTCTGTACTTTAAATTTACAGAGAAACAGATGAGAAAGTGCAAGGGCATCAGACCCCTCCCATTCTTTACTTTTTTAAAATAAGCAATGTACCCATCACTTTAAAAAAAGAAAGTCCAACAACCTTTTCAAAGAGCAAAATTATCTGAACACAATGCACTACTCACTTGAAAGTAAAAACAGGGACTTCCCTGGTGGAGCAGTGGTTAAGAATCTGCTTGCCAATGCAGGGGTCATGGGTTTGAGCCCTGGTCCGGGAAGATCCCACATGCCGCGGAGCTACTAAGGCCGTGCACCACAACTACTGAGCTTGCGCTCTAGAGCCTGCGAGCCACCACTACTGAGCCTGTGTGCCACAACTACTGAAGCCTGTGCACCTAGAGCCCATGCTCCACAACAAGAGAAGCCACCACAATGAGAAGCCCGTGCACCACAATGAAGAGTAGCCCCCACTTGCCACAACTAGAAAAAGCCCGCGCACAGCAATGAAGACCCAATGCAGCCAAAATAAATAAATAAATATTTTTTTAAAAAAAAAGAAAGTAAAAACAAGCTTTTACTGAGTCAGTAACAGCAGGACTAAAGTTCCTTCTGACTCTGGGAAACAGTATGGACAGAGAAAAGTGCCAGGCAAGAAAGGTATTCAGGAATCATTCCCAAATTCTCATTATCTTATAAAGATGAGATTATTCAGAACTCAAATTTCATTTAGTCAAGAAAAGCCCTTTTAATTCAGAAAATGAGCATGACTGTACTTTCATCTCTTGCAGGTGAATTTCATCCCCACATAGTCTTATCAAATGTACATGCCAAGTGAAGTGTTAGCAGATTAATAAATAATAGACAAATTTGACAAAAGGTTGAAAGCCACAGAATCAAAACATATACTGTAATCCTACTGCTGCTACACTGGTTCCCTGTGGCCAGTTTCAACCTCAACCCCTACTGCTTAACTTTCAAGGTTCTGCATAATGTTCTATCTTCTCTAAAAATATGCATTCCCTGGGCGCCCCACAACATATCAAGCTGCCTTTATTTTTCCCTGAGTTTGCTGTGCCCAAGACCTTAGTGCTTTTCTCTTTGTTACCTTCTACTGCAAGTCTCCCCTCTTTCCACTGATACAATTCTAACTTATTCATCCAGGTGCACTCCCTCTGTGAAACCCTTGGTGGCCACTCCAGTCTTCTCCCTCTGACCTCCTACAGTCAGTATCACCCAGTTTGGAGCTTAATCAAATAGTACCAATGATTGCTAATCTTTTCACATGTCAAAGTCTCATCTCTTCAAGTAGTTGCTAAACCACCTGAAGGTAGGGGCCATGCCTTTTGTTTAAGCTTTCCTACATAGTGCTCACCTCATAGGCTGGACACAAAGTAGTTAATACTGATTGATCTAACAACTTCATTTTAAATCCAGGACCTCCAAAATGCTTGTTTTTAGTTTTTTATTTTAATAAACTTCAATTTTGGAATAATTTTAGATTTACAGAAAATTTGCAGATATAATATAGAGAGTTCCCATATAACTGTCACTGTTTCCCCTATTGTAACACCTTACCTCACAGTGGCACATTTGTCACAGCTAAGAAACCAACACTGATACATTGGTATAGTACTATTAGCTAAACTCCAGACTATTTGGATTTCACCAGTTTTTCCACTATGGTCTGTTTCTTTGTTTCAAGATCCCTTCCAGGATACCACATTACATTTAGTCATGTCTCTTTAGTCTCCTCTGGCCTGTGACAGTTTCTCAGACTTTTCTTGTTTCCCATGATCTTGACAGTTCAGAGGAGTATTGGTCAGGTATTTTGTAAAATGCCCCTCAATTCAGGTTTGTCTGATGTTTTTTGGATGATTATATTTCCACACTCTATGTTTTGGAAGCAATTCAATAAATCAATTATACATCAATAAATCTGGAAAAAAATAACTCCAGCTATATAAAGCAAGAAAAGTGTCTCTTTTTAAAACTCTTACAGCATACTGTGAATCTGACTACTTTCTAAGAAAGTTTCAAAAGAGTCAGGGAAGTTTGAGAAAAGTAGGTAGCTATAATCTAAAACCTATTAAAGCCTATTCTAAAGTAATATACATTAGTCTTTGTGGCTGACTGGGCTGGATTTCTCAAAGATTAAGTGTTATCTGGAAATATGTCTTCAAAAGAATTCCCAGGATTAAACATCTCGTGCATCATATTAGATTGATGGGTTCTCCAAAAGCGATTGGAAAAAATGCCATTTAATGGTGGGTTTTAGTTATGTTTTAGCCACTGTTTTCAATATCAGATATTTCCTGAACCCTTGAAGTACTAATGACTGGAATGTACAATATGACAATATAAATTCCAATTACCTAGAATTTGAGTGCAGGGAAATATTGTTGGTTATTACTGTTTGCACATAGACTCTCGTTCATCCCTAACTAGCAAAGTAAGTCTTTATTCTCCAAATTACCACTTGGCAATCCAAGAACAAAGCTGATTATAAAATACAGCCTTCAGAAATCTCCAGACCCAAACAGAGCACCTTATTGCTAGCACATTCCATGGTAGGGAGATAGCAGCTGTTCTAAGCAAAGCTTAGAAGAATTAAAGCTCAAAAATTTCACAAGATTTAGAGCTTTTGGACTCAAAGAAGCTATGGGTTCATCCAGCATATGTTGGGGTATCAGAAGGTATTCAGGAATTATTCCCAAATTCACAGGAATTTTGAGTACAGACAAGACTGGGAGACAGATATTGTCTTATTATTCATACCA
The DNA here is from genome assembly GCF_963455315.2 of Globicephala melas. Taxonomy (NCBI): domain Eukaryota; kingdom Metazoa; phylum Chordata; class Mammalia; order Artiodactyla; family Delphinidae; genus Globicephala; species Globicephala melas. The sequence goes on from NC_083335.1 coordinate 61,143,511, forward strand.
GTTATAGAAGGCCAATTAAGTGACAGCTGCTAAAGCAGGTGTTTTGATACATTATTTAACTTAATATTCATAATAACTCTGTAAGGTAAATATTATTACCCTCATTTTATAGATTAGAATATTGAGGCTCAAAAGGGTTAAGTAAATTTACCCAAAGTCACAAAGTTAGTCAGTGGCAGAGCTGGTATTCAAACCTAAATGTCTCTAACTCCAATGATTAAGTTTGTTCCAATACATTGCCCTGTCTAGCTTCAAGATATTTTGCATGGATATTTTTTCTTAAGAGATTTTTATATAAGGTCGACAAGCTCTTACAAAGAGTAATACCACTTTTTGATGTGTTCTTACTATATAATTTAATTCTAAATTCTACTTACCAGACCGTGATTTTGTTCCCATTATCATCCAAGTGAGTATGCACACAATCTAATCAATCTTCAAATTATTATGAGCAAAAAGTGACTGGAATACCCAATTTCAACTCTAGGATCCTCTGCTGCTAGGAAAGGATTAGTGTCAGACTCCTGCCTAGATGATGTTAGACACTACCATTCAGTCAGGAATGCAGTTCATGGACTGACCAAGATGACAGAGTAGGAAGACTCTGAGTTCACCTCCTCCCTCAGGTACACCAAAATTACAACTATTTACAGAGCAACTGTCAATGAGCACAACCTGAAGACTAGCAGAAAAGGTCTTCAACAACTAAAGATATAAAGGAGAAACCACAGAGACAGGTAGGAGGGATAGAGATGAGGTATAGTCAAAAGACCTATACCCCGGGGTAGGTGACCCACAAATGGGAGGATAAATACAATTGCAAAGGTTCCTCCCAAAGAGTGAGGGATCCAAGATGCACAGCAGGCTCCCTAGCCCCAGGGTCCTGCACCAGGAAGATGACCCTTCAGAACATTCGGCTTTGAAGGCCAGTGGGGCTTACTTTTGGAAGAACCAGAATGCTGTAGGAAACAGACACTCCACTCTTTAAAGGGGTACACAGAAGCTCACACACTCTGAGACACAGGGCAGAAGCAGTTATTCGAAAGAAGCCTGGGTCAGACCAACTTTCTGATCTTGGAGAGCCTCCTGGAGAGGCAGGAGGCAGCTAGGAATCACACTAGGACACAGACTCTGGCAGTAGCCATTTCTGTGAGCTCATTCTACTTCAAGGACAATGGTGCCAGTAAATTCTTATTTTTTGTTTCCATCTCTTAATTTTTTTTTAAATTTTGTATACAAATTTTAAAGATTATTTTCTATTTACAGTTACTACAAAATATTGGCTATATTCACCCATATTGTACTTCCCATTCACCCACCCCTGTATTGCCCTTCCCCCCACCCCACTGGTAACTAGTTTGTTCTCTATATCTGTGAGTCTGCTTCTTTTTTGTTGTTGTTATATTCACTTGTATTTTTTAGATTCCACATATAAGTGATATCATACAGTATATGTTTTTCTCTTTCTGACTCATTTCACTTAGCATAACGCCCTCCAAGTCCATCCATGATGCTGCAAACGGTAAAATTTCATTCTTTTTTATGGCTGAATAGGATTCCATTGTATATATGTATATATATACCACATCTTCTTTATCTATTCATCTGTTGATGAACACTTAGGTTGCTTCCATATCTTGGCTATTGTAAATAATGCTGTTATGAACATCAGGGTGTGGTATCATTTTGAATTAGTGTTTTGGGTTTTTCTGGATATATACCCAGGAGTGGAAATGCTGGGTCATATAGTAGTTCTATTTTTAGATTTTGAGAAACATCCATACTGTTTTCCATAGTGGCTGCACCAATTTACATTTTCACCAACAGTGTACATGAGTTCCTTTGTACACAGAAAAAATAGAGTTTAAAACACAGAATTGGAAGATATAACAATTGTAAATATATATGCACCCAATATAGGAGCACCTAAATACATAAAGCAAATATTAACAGACATAAAGGGAGAAACTGACAGTAACACAATAATAGTAGGAGACTTCAACAGCCAACTTACATCGATGGACAGATCATTCAGACTGAAAATCAATAAGGAAACACAGGCCTTAAAGGACACAATAGACCAAACGGGCTTAATAGACATATATAGAACATTCCATCCAAAAGCAACAGAATACACATTCTTTTAAAGTGCACATGGAACATTCCCCAGGATAGATCACATGCTAGGCCACAGAACAACTCAGTAAATTTAAGAAGACTGAAATCATATCAAGCATTTCTCTGACCATAGTGCTATGAGACAAGAAATAAAATATAAGATAAACAGCTGCATTTTCTTTCTTTCTTTTCTTTTTTGTGGTACGCAGGCCTCTCACTGTTGTGGCCTCTCCTGTTCCAGAGCACAGGCCCCGGATGCGCAGGCTCAGCGGCCATGGCTCACGGGCCCAGCTGCTCTGCGGCATGTGGGATCTTCCTGGACCAGGGCATGAACCCGTGTCCCCTACATCAGCAGGTGGACTCTCAACCACTGCGCCACCAGGGAAGCCCCCTATTTTCCTTTTTTTTTTGATTAATTTTTATTGTAGTAGAGTTGCTTTACAAAGTTGTGTTAGTTTCTACTGTACAGCAAAATGAATCAGCTATACATATACATATATCCCCTCTTTTTTTGATTTCCTTGCCATTTAGGTCACCACAGTGCATAAGTAGAGTTCCCTGTGCTACACAGTATGCCCTTATCAGTTACCTATTTTATACATGGTATCAATAGTGTATATATGTCAATCTCAATTTCCCAATTCCTCCTGCCCCTCTTTCCCCAATTGGGAGATTGGGATTGACATATATACACTACCCTGTGTAAAACAGATAGCTATAGGAACCTGTTGTATATCACAGAGAGCTCAGCTCACTGCTCTGTGGTGACCTAGATAGATGGGATGTTGGGGAGGGAGGTCCAAGAGGGAGGGGATATATGCATACATATAGCTGACTCACTTCATTGTACCGCAGAAACTAACACAATATGGTCAAGAGACTATACCCCAATTTAAAAAAGAAAGCTACAAAAAATAAAAGACAAACACATGGAGGCTACACATTATGTTACTAAACAATGAATCACTGAAGAAATCAAAGAGGAAATAAAAAAATACCTGGAGACAAATAAAAACACAATGGTCCTAAAACTATGGGATGCAGTGAAAGTTGTTTTAACAGAGAAGTTTATAGCAATACAAGCTTATCTCAGAAAACAAGAAACATTTCAAATAAAAGTCTAACCTTACATCTATAGGAACTAGAAAAAGAAGAACAAAGTTAGTAGAAGAAAATAAATAATAAAGAGCAGAGCAGAAATAAATGAAATACTGAAAAAAAAACAATAGAAAAAGAAACAATGAAACTAAGAGCTGGTTCTTTGAAAACATAAACAAAATGATAAACCTTTAGCCAGACTCATCAAGAAAAAAAATAGAGAGGGTCCAAATCAATAAATCAGAAAAAAAAGGGTAAAAGTTACAACCAACACAACAGAAATGCAAAGGATCATAAGAGATTGCTATGAACTATTATACATTAATAAAATGGGGAACCTAGAAGAAATGAACAATGTCATAGAAATGTACAATCTCCTGAGACTGAATCAGGAAGAAATAAAAAATATGAACAGAAAGATTACCAGTAATGAAATTGAATTAATAATTTAAAATACTCTCAACAAACAAAAGTCCAGGACCATATGGCTTCACAGGTGAATTTTAACAAACATATAGAAGAGTTAAAACCTATCCTTCTCAAATTATTCCAAAAAACTGAAGAGGAAGGAACTTCCAAACTCATTCTATGAGGCCAGCATCACCCTGATACCAAAACCAGACAAAGATCTCACACAAAAGAAGCAAATTACAGGTCAATATCACTGATGAACATATATGCAAAAATCTTCAACAAGATATTAGCACAGCAACTCCAACAATATATTAAAAGGATCATACACCATGATCAAGTGGGATTTATCCCAGGGATGCAAGGATTTTTCAATATCAGCAAATCAATTGATGTGATCCACCACATTAACAAATGGAAGGAAAAAACCCATATGATCATCTAAATAGATGCAGAAAAAGCTTTTGATAAAATTCAACATTCAATTATGATAAAAACTCTCCAGAAAGTGGGCATAGAGGGAACACACCTCAACATAATAAAGACCATATATGACAAGCCCACAGCTAACATTATACTCAATGGTGAAAAGTTGAAATCACCTCCTCCTAGATCAGGAACAAGACAGGGATGCCCACTCTCACCACTATTATTCAACACAGTATTAGCAATCCTAGCCACAGCAATCAGACAGAAAAAAAAAGAAATAAAAGGAGTCCACATTGGAAAGGAAGAAGTAAAACTGTCACTATTTGCAGATCACATGATACTACATATAGAAAATCCTACAGATGCCACAATAAAACTATTAGAACTCGTCAATGAAGTTGGTAAAGTTGCAGGATACAAAATTAATATACAGGAATCTGTTATATTTCTATACGTTAAAAACAAACTATCAGAAAGAAAAATTAAGAAAACAACCCTATTTACTGTCACATCAAAAAGAATAAAATACCTAGGAATAAATCTAAGTAAGGAGATAAAAGACCTGTACTCGAAAAACTATAAGAGACTGATAAAAGAAATTGAAGATGACACAAACAGATGGAAAGATATACTGTGTTCATAGAGTAGAAGAATTAATATTGTTAAAATTAACATACTATCCAAGGTGATCTACAAATTCAACGCAATCCCTACCAAAACACCAATGGCATTTTTCACAGAACCAAAACAAATAATTATATAATTTCTATGGAAACACAGAAGACCCCAAATAGCCAAAACAATCTTGAGAAAGAGGAACAAAGCTGAAGGTATCAAAGTCCCTGATTTCAAACTCTACTAAAAAGCTACAGTAATCAAAACAGTATGGTACCAACACAAAAACAGACACAGATTACTGGGACCGAATTGATAGCCCAGAGGTGCACCCATTATATGGCCTATTAATCTATGACAAAGGAGGCAAGAATATACAGTGGGGAAAAGAAAGCCTCTTCAATAAATGGTGCTGGTATAACTGTACAGCTAAATGTAAAAGAAGCAAACCAAACTACTTTTTCACACCATATACAAAAATAAACTCAAAATGGATTAAAGATTTAAATGTAAGACCTGAAACCATAAAACTTCTAGGAGAAAGCATGTGCAGTATGCTCTTTGACATCAGTCTCAGCAATACTTTTTAGATATGTCTCTTCAGGCAATGGAAACAAAAGAAATATAAACAAATGAGTCTACATTAAACTAAAAAGCTTCTTGCACAGTGAAGGAAACTAAACAAAATGAAAAGGCTGTCTACTTAATGGGAGATTACAAACAATATATCCAATGAGGTGTTAATATCTAAAATACACAACAAACTCAAACAACTAACATCAAGAAAAACAAGCTAATTAAAAAGTGGGCAGAAGACCTGAATAGACAATTTTTCTAAAGAAGACATACAGAAGGACAGGCACATGAAAAGATGCTCAACATCACTAATCATCAGGGAAATCAATACCAAAATGAGATATCACCTCATACCTGTCATAATGGCTATTATCCAAAAGACAACAAATAACCAGTGTTGGCAAGGATATGGAGAAAAGGAAAACCTCATGCAGTAACACTGCAAATATAAACTGGTGCAGCCACTATTTAAAAACAATACTGAGTTTTCCAAAAATATTAAAAATAGAACTACCATACAATCCAGCAATTCCATTCTTGTGTGTTTAGCCAAAAAAAAATGAAAACACTAATTTGAAAAGAAACATGGTCACCTATATTCATTGCAGCATTATTTACAATAGCCAAGATATGGACGCAACCTAAGTGTCCATCAATACATGAATGGAGGGGCTTCCCTGGTGGCGCAGTGGTTGAGAGTCCACCTGCCGATGCAGGGGACACGGGTTTGTGCCCCAGTCCAGGAAGATCCCACATGCCATGGAGTGGCTGGGCCCATGAGCCATGGCCGCTGAGCCTGCGCATCCGGAGCCTGTGCTCTGCGACGGGAGAGGCCGCAGCAGTGAGATGCCCATATACAGCAAAAAAAAAAATAAAAATAAAAAAAATACATGAATGGATAAAGAAAATGTGATATATATACACACTGGAATATTTAATTTTTTTATGTTGTGTATTTTATTTATTTATTTTTAATTTTTTGGGGTGCATTGGGTCTTCATTGCTACAAACGGGCTTTCTCCAGTTGTGGCGAGATGGGGCTACTCTTTGTTGTGGTGAGAGGGCTTCTCACTGTTGTGGCTTCTCTTGTTGCAGAGCACGGGCTCTACGCACTTGGGCTTCAGTAGTTGCAGCACAGGGACTTAGTAGTTGTGGCTCATGGGCTCTAGTGTGCAGGCTCAGTAGTTGTGGCACACAGGCTTAGTTACTCTGTAGCATGTGGGATCTTCCAGGACCAGGGACTGAACCCGTGTGCCCTGCACTGGCAAGTGGATTCGTAACTACTGCACCACCAGGGATGTCCCTACACTCTGAAATATTACTCAGCCATTAAAAAGAATGAAATCTTGCCACATGTGACAACATGGATGGCCCTAGAGGGTGTTATACAAATGAAATAAGTCAGACAGAAAAAGTCAAATACTATATGATATCACTTATATGTCAAATCTAAAAACAAAACAAATGAACAATCATAACAAAAGAGAAATAGAGTCGTAGATAAGGAGAACAAACAGGTAGTTGGCAGAGGGAAGGGAAAGCTGGGGAGGAGAGAAATAGGTGAGGGAGATTAAGAGGCAGAAAGTTCTAGTTACAAAATAAATGAGTTAAGGGTATGAAATGTACAGTGTGGGGAATATAGACAATTATTATGTAATATCTTTGTAAGGTGACAGAGGGTATCTAGACTTATTATGGTGATCATATTGAAACATATAGCAATATTGAATTACTGTGCTGTGTACCAGGAACTAACATAGTGTCATAGGTCAATTATACTTCAAAACTAAACAGTAAAACAAACTCATAGAAAAAGAGATTACATTTGTGGTTACCAGAGGCACAGGTTGGAGGGAGGGGAAATTCAATGAAGGTAGTCAAAAAGTACAAATTTCCAGTTATAAGATAAATGAGTGCTAGGGATGTAATGTACAACTAAGAAATATAATTAAAACAGCTATATACTATATATGAAAGTTGTTAAAGACAGTAACTCCGCTGCGCGGCCCAGAGGCTGTTGGTTCCGTCCTGCCCGCGCCTCACAACACTGCAGGGCCCAGCATCCCACTTTGGCTGGATTGTTGTTCAAAGAGACCACAAATAGGCTCCTTGGCTCCAAGAAACCAACAAAAAGCGATGTTTTGTTTGATTTTGTTTTGTTTTGTTTTTCCTCGCCATGTTTGGGAAGAAACATCATCAGCCTGAATTGGAATGGTGGAAACGGGACTCGGACTGAGAGTCCTGAAATCTGGATTCCTGCTTACTAATTTAGATACACCAGAAATACATTTACACGTGGAACAACTCCTACAGACCACCTACTGAACGCTGGCAGAAGACCTCACACCTCCAAAAAGGCAAGAAACTCCCCACGTACCTGGGTAGGGCAAAAGAAAAAAGAATAAACAGAGACAAAAGGATAGGGACAGGACCTGCACCAGTGGGAGGGAACTGTGAAGGAGGAAAAGTTTCCACATACTAGGAAGCCCCTTCGCGGGCGGAGACTGCAGGTGGCGGAGGGGGAAAGTTTTGGAGCCAAGGAGGAGAGCACAGTAACAGGGGTGCGGAGGGCAAAGTGGAGAGATTCCCACACAGAGGATCCCTGCCGACGTGCATTCAACAGCCCGAGAGGCTTGTCTGCTCACCCGCCAGGGTGGGTGGGGATGGGATCTGAGGCTCGGGCTTCGGTGGGAGAGCAGGGAGAAGACTGGGGTTGGCGGCGTAAACACAGCCTGCAGGGGGTTAGTGCACCACGGCTAGCTGGGAGGGAGCCCAGGGAAAAGTCTGGACCTGCCAAAGAGGCAAGAGACATTTTCTTCCCTCTTTGTTTCCTGTGCGCAAGGAGAGGGGATTAAGAGCACTGCTTAAGGGAGCTCCAGAGATGGGCATGAGCTGTGGCTAAAAGTGCGGACCCCAGAGACAGGCATGAGATGTTAAGTGTGTTGCTGCCGCCACCAAGAAGCCTGTGTGCGAGCACAGGTCACTATCCACACCCCCATTCAGGAGAGCCTGTGCAGCCCGCCACTGCCAGGGTGCTGGGGTCCAGGGACAACTTGCCCGGGAGAACGCATGGCGCGCCTCAGGCTGGTGCAACGTCACGCCGGCCTCTGCCGCCACAGGTTCTCCCCGCACTCCGTACCCTTCCTTCTCCCAGGCCTGAGTGAGCCAGAGTCCCCGAAGCAGCTGCTCCTTTAACCCCATCCTGAGTGAAGAACAGATGCCCTCCAGCGACCTACATGCAGAGGTGGGGCCAAATCCAAAGCTGAGCCCCGGGAGCTTTGAGAACAAAGAAGAGAAAGGGAAATCCCTCCCAGCAGCCTCAGAAAGAGCGGATGAAAGTTCCACAATCAACTTGATGTACCCTGTATCTGTGGAATACGTGAATAGACAACGAATCATCCCAAATTGAGGAAGTGGACTTTGAGAGCAAGATTTATGATTTTTTCCCCTTTTCCTCTTATTGTGAGTATGTGTACACTTCTGTGTGAAATTTTGTCTGTATAGCTTTGCTTCCACCATTTGTCCAAGGGTTTTATCCGTCCTGTTTTTTTCTCTTCTTTAAAAATTTTTTTTTTCTTAATAATTATTTTTTATTTTAATAACTTCATTTTATCTTACTTTATTTTATTTTATTTTATTTTATCTTCTTTATTTCTTTCTTTCCTTCCTTCCCTCCTTCCTTCCTCCCTCCCTCCCTCTCTTTCTTTCTTTCTTTCTTTCTTTCTTTCTTTCTTTCTTTCTTTCTACTTTTTCTCCCTTTTATTCTGAGCCGTGTGGATGAAAGGCTCTTGGTGTTGCAGCCAGGAGTCAGTGCTGTGCCTCTGAGGTGGAAGAGACAACTTCAGGACACTGGTCCACAAGTGACCTCCCAGCTCCACATAATATCAAATGGCGAAAATATACCAGAGATCTCCATCTCAACAAAAGCACCCACCTTCACTCAATGACCAGCAAGCTACAGTGCTGGGCAACCTATGCCAAGCAACTAGCAAAACAGGAACACAACCCCACCCATTAGCAGAGAGGCTGCCTAAAAGCATAATAAGTCCACAGACACCCCAAAACACACCACCAGACGTGGACCTGCCCACCAGAGAGACAAGATCCAGCCTCATGAACCAGAACACAGCCACTAGTCCCCTCCACCAGGAAGCCTACACAACCCACTGAACCAACTTTAGCCACTGGAAACAGACACCAAGAACAACGGGAACTACGAACCTGCAGCCGGAAAAAAGGAGACCCCAAACATAGTAAGATAAGCAAAATGAGAAGACAGAAAAGCACACAGCAGATGAAGGAGCAAGAAAAAACCCACCAGACCTAACAAATGAAGAGGAAATAGGCAGTCTACCTGAAAAAGAATTCAGAATAATGATAGTAAAGATGATCCAAAATCATGGAAATAGAATAGACAAAATGCAAGAAACATTTAATAAGAACCTAGAAGAACTAAAGATGAAACAAGCAACGATGAACAGCCAAACAACTGAAATTAAAAATACTCTAGATGGGATCAATAGCAGAATAACTGAGGCAGAAGAACGGATAAGTAACCTGGAAGATAAAATAGTGGAAATAACTGCTGCAGAGCAGAATAAAGAAAAAAAGAAATAAAAGAACTGAGGACAGTCTCAGAGACCTCTGGGACAACATTAAACGCACCAACATTCAATGTTTAGGGGTTCCAGAAGAAGAAGAGAAAAAGAAAGGGACTGAGAAAATATTTGAAGAGATTATAGTTGAAAACTTCCCTAAGAAGGGAAAGGAAATAGTTAATCAAGTCCAGGAAGCACAGAGTCCCATACATGATAAATTCAAGGAGAAATATGCCACAACACCTATTAATCAAACTGTCAAAAATTAAATAAAAAGAAAACATATTAAAAGCAGCAAGGGAAAAACAACAAATAACACACAAGGGAATCCCCATAAGGTTAACAGCTGATCTCTCAGCAGAAACTCTGCAAGCCAGAAGGAAGTGGCAGGACATATTTAAAGTGATGAAGGAGAAAAACCTGCAACCAAGATTACTCTACCCAGCAAGGATCTCATTCAGATTTGATGGAGAAATTAAAACCTTTACAGACAAGCAAAAGCTGAGAGAGTTCAGCACCACCAAACCAGCTTTACAACAAATGCTAAAGGAACTTCTCTAGGCAAAAAACACAAGAGAAGGAAAACACCTACAATAATAAACCCAAAACAATTAAGAAAATGGGAATAGGAACAAACATTTTGATAATTACCTTAAATGTAAATGGACTAAATGCTCCCACCAAAAGACACAGATTGGCTGAATCGATACGGAAACAAGACCCATATATATGCTTTCTACAAGAGACCCACTTCAGACCTAGACTCACATACAGACTGAAAGTAAGGGGATGGAAATAGTTATTCCATGCAAATGGAAACCAAAGGAAAGCTGGAGTAGCAATTCTCATATCAGACAAAATAGACTTTAAAATAAATACTATTAGAAGAGACAAAGAAAGACACTATATAATGATAAAGGGATGGATCCAAGAAGAAGATATAACAATTGTAAATATTTATGCACCCAACATAGGAGCACCTCAATACATAAGGCAAATACAAACAGCCATAAAAGGGGAAATCAACAGTAACACATTCATAGTAGAGGACTTTATCACCCCAATTTCACCAATGGACTGATCATCCAAAATGAAAATAAATAAGGAAACACAAGCTTTAAATGGTACATTAAACAAGATGGACTTAATTGATATTTATAGGACATTCCATCCAAAAGCAACAGAACATACTTTCTTCTCAAGTGCTCATGGAACATTCTCCAGGATAGATCATATCTTGGGTCACAAATCAAGCCTTGGTAAATTTAAGAAAATTGAAATTGTGTCAAGTATCTTTTCCGACCACAACACTGAGACTAGATATCAATCACAGGAAAAGATACATAAAAAACTCAAACACATGGAGGCTAAACAATACACCACTTCTTAATAACAAAGTTTCCACTGAAGAAGTCAAAGAGGAAATCAAAAAGTCCCTAGAAACAAATGAAAATGGAGACACGATGACCCAAAACCTATGGAATGTAGCAAAAGCAGTTCTAAGAGGGAAGTTTATAGCAATAAAATCGTACTTAGAAACAGGAAACATCTCGAATAAACAACCTAAACTTGTACCTAAAGCAATTAGAGACAGAAGAAGAAAACAACCCCAAAGTTAGCAGAAGGAAAGAAATCATAAAAATCAGATCAGGAATTAATGAAAAAGAAATGAAGGAAACGACAGCAAAGATTAATAAAACTAAAAGCTGGTTGTTTGAGAAGATAAACAATATTGATAAATCATTAGCCAGACTCATCAAGAAAAAAAGGGAGAAGAATCAAATCAATAGAGTTAGAAATGATAAAGGAGAAGTAACAACTGTCCCTGCAGAAATACAAAAGATCATGAGAGATTACTACCCGAAACTCTGTGCCAAGAAAATGGACAAATTGGAAGAAATGGACAAATTCTTAGAAATGACAATCTGCCAAGACTGAATCAGGAAGAAATAGAAAATATGAACAGACCAATCACAAGCACTGAAATTGAAACTGTGATTAAAAATCTTCCAACAAACCAAAGCCCAGGACCAGATGGCTTCACAGGCGAATTCTATCAAATATTTAGAGAAGAGCTAACACCTATCCTTCTCAAACTCTTAAAAATATATAGCAGGGGGAAGAACACTGCAAAGTCATTCTAGGAGGCCACGATCACCTTGATACCAAAACCAGACAAGGATGTCACCAGGAAACAAAACTACAGGCCAATATCACTGATGAACATAGATGCAAATATCCTCAACAAAATACTAGCAAACCAAATCCAACAGCACACTAAAAGGATCATACACCATGATCACGTGGGGTTTATTCCAGGAATGCACGGATTCTTCAATATATGCAAATCAATCAATGTGATAAACCATATTAACAAATTGAAGGAGAAAAACCATATGATCATCTCAAAAGATGCAGAGAAAGCTTTTGACAAAATTCAACACCCATTTATGATAACAACCCTGCAGAAAGTAGGCATAGAGGGAACTTTCCTCAACATAAAAAAGGCCATATATGACAAGCCCACAGCCAATATCGTCCTCAATGGTGAAAAACTGAAAGCATTTCCACTAAGATCAGGATCAACACAAGATTGCCCACTCTCACCACTCTTATTCAACATAGTTTCAGAATTTTTAGCCACAGGAATCAGAGAAGAAAAGGAAATAAAAGGAATCCAAATCGGAAAAGAAGAAGTAAAGCTGTTACTGTTTGCAGATGACATGATACTATACGTAGAGAATCCTAAAGATGCTACCAGAAAACTACTAGAGCTAATCAATGAATTTGGTAAAGTAGCAGGATACAAAATTAATGCACAGAAATCTGTGGCATTTCTATACACTAATGATGAAAAATCTGAAAATGAAATCAAGAAAACACTCCCATTTACCATTGCAAAGAAAAGAATAAAATATCTAGGAATAAACCTACCTAAGGAGAAAAAAGACCTGTATGCAGAAAATTATAAGAAACTGAAAAAATAAATTAATGATGATACAAATAGATGGAGAGATATACCATGTTCTTGGATTGGAAGAATCAACATTGTGAAAATGACTCTACTACCCAAAGCAATCTACAGATTCAATGCAATCCCTATCAAACTACCACTGGCATTTTTCACAGAACTAGAACAAAAAATTTCACAATTTTTACGGGAACACAATAGACCCCGAATAGCCAAAGCAATCTTGAGAAAGAAAACGGAGCTGGAGGAATCAGGCTCTCTGACTTCAGACTATACTACAAAGCTACAGTAATCAAGACAGTATGACACTTCTACAAAAACAGAAAGATAGATAAAGGGAACAGGATAGAAAGCCCAGAGATAAACCCACACACATATGGTCACCTTATCTTTGATAAAGGAGGCAGGAATGTACAGTGGAGAAAGGACAGCCTCTTCAATAAGTTGTGCTGGGAAAACTGAACAGCTACATGTAAAAATATGAGATTAGATCACTCCCTAACACCATACACAAAAATAAGCTCAAAATGGATTAAAGACCTAAATGCAAGGCCAGAAACTATCAAACTCTTAGAGGAAAACAGGCAAAACACTCTATGACATAAATCACAGCAAGATCCTTTTTGACCCACCTCCTAGAGAAATGGAAACAAAAATAAAAATAAACAAATGGGACCTAATGAAACTTCAAAGCTTTTTCACAGCAAAGGGAACCATAAAGAAGAACAAAAGACAACCCTCAGAATGGGAGAAAATATTTGCAAATGAAGCAACTGACAAAGGATTAATCTCCAAAATTTACAAGCAGCTCATGCAGCTCAGTAACAAATAAACAAACAACTGAATCCAAAAATGGGCAGAAGACCTAAATAGACATTTCTCCAAAGAAGATATACAGACTGCCAACAAACACATGAAAGCATGTTCAATATCATTAATCATTAGAGAAATGCAAATCAAAACTACAATGAGATATCATTTCTCACCAGTCAGAATGGCCATCATAAAAAAATCTAAGAACAATAAATACTGGAGAGGTGTGGAGAAAATGGGACACTCTTGCACTGCTGGTGGGAATGTGAATTGGTACAGCCACTATGGAGAACAGTATGGAGGTTCCTTAAAAAACTACAAATAGAACTACCATATGACCCAGCAATCCCACTACTGGGCATATACCCTGAGAAAACCAAAATTCAAAAAGAGTCAATTACCAAAATGTTTATTGCAGCTCTATTTACAATAACCCAGAGATGGAAACAACCTAAGTGTCCATCATCAGATGAATGGATAAAGAAGATGTGGCACATATATACAATGGAATATTACTTAGCCATAAAAAGAAACGAAATTGAGCTATTTGTAATGAGGTGGATGGACCTAGATTCTGTCATACAGAGTGAAGTAAGTCAGGAAGAGAAAGACAAATACCGTATGCTAACACATATATATGGAATTTAAGAAAAAAAATGTCATGAAGAACCTAGGGGTAAGACAGGAATAAAGACACAGACCTACTAGAGAGTGGACTTGAGGATATGGGGAGGGGGAAGCGTGATCTGTGACAAAGAGAGAGAGTGGCATGGACATATATACACTAACAAACGTAAAATACATAGCTAGTGGGAAGCAGCCGCATAGCACAAGGAGATCAGCTCGGTGCTTTGTGACCACCTAGAGGGGTGGGATATGGAAACATATGTATATGTATAACTGATTCACTTTGTTATAAAGCAGAAACTAACACACCATTGTAAAGCAATTATACTCCAATAAAGATATATATAAAAAAAGGCAGTAAATCCCAAGAGTTCTCTTCACAAGGAAAATGTTTTTTTCCTATTTAATTAATTTTGTATCCGTATGACATGATGGATATTCACTACATTTATTGTAGTAATAATTTCATGATTATGTAAATCAAACATTATGTTGTACACCTTAAACTTATACAGTGTTGTATGTCAATTATATCTCAGTAATACTGGATAAAAAATAAAGTTGCATCTTTCTGTGAAAAAAGAGTAAAAGAAAGAATGAAGTTCCTAAGTACACACTGGGCCTGAAGGCCATTGTTCTTACCTTAATATCAGTAAAAATAAAATAAGATAGAGATGTTATTTATGGGTTCAAGGAATTTATAAACTATAAGATTATAAATTCCATACTAGCAGGTGATTTAAGCAATGGAATATACCCATCCCTTAATCAAAGACTGGTCTCTTTCTGCTGAAGGGAAATGTGTGCATTAGGAATGGGCTGATAAAAGGAAACAAAGGGACACAGACCCCGATTTAGGGTGTGCTAACAATGGACCGCAGAATTTTATATGTAGCAGGTCCCTCTCTGCTTTGCACCAAATTTACTCTTACTCTAAATTATAGTATAATAATATTACTGACTAAGTGTTTTTTATGGGCCAGGCACTATACTTGCTTACATTATTTAATTATCACAAAAATCTTATGAGCTGCTATTATTTTCATTCCAGATTCACAGATGAAGAAACTAATATTTAAATGGATTAGAAACTTTCTCCTAAGCACACACTTGCCCAAGATCTGTCAAAGTAAAAGGCACCACTTAAACACTAAACATAATGAATAACAAAATATTACCATACTTGTTATCTCATGCTAATTAGACTGTCTGTCAACTTAATGACATCTCCATGAGTGCAGAAATGGCTCATAATTCTTTTGTATCCTTCTTAATTCTAAAGCTTGGTCTAAAGTAAGGGCAAGAAAACCTGTTGATTTTTTTTAAAGTTTAATACACAGGATAGATTTTCCTAGATGACCCCTTCAGTCATTTCCCACTCTGAAGTACTGTGATAATGAAACAAAGAAACATGCCAAAAGCAATAAAAGCCTCCTGGAACTTTAAGACTTGGTAAGAAAAAGTTACCATGAAGAATCAATGATTCATATTAATTCCATTGCTTATACCAAAAGAAGAAAAAGTTATCTTCATTTAAAACTGTCATATGTTTGGACAAATAAAATACGAAGTTGAGAACAGTCCAATTGTTTGGACAAATAAAATATGAAGTTGAGAACAGTCCAAAGTGTTTCCACAAAAGTATCAGTGACTTGTGACCAAAGGTGCCTATGGGAAATGAGTGCTGAGGGGGAAATAGGATAACAGGTGCTTGAGGCTGTTCTGGCAGCTTTTGGAGTGTCCTTAAAGCAAAAGCCTTCCTTGAAACAAATCACACTGTTACAATACAATCAAACATCAAAGCTAAATATTTGTGACAATTACTAGTCTAACATAGGTGGATTTTATGTTCCATAAAATTTCAGATTGCTTGCACTAAGAATTTAAAAATAAACGGACCAATTCATTTCAGCTTCCACCTCCCTGCCTTAATCACTATCATTATCAACTCAGTACAGTGAGTTACTATACAGATTTCATTCCTCTTTAGGAGAATTTTGTCATAATAGAAGGAAGGGAATTTGGTATATGAAGAGATATAAAATGAAGAGGTATAAAACGCTGGTGATTTTATAGTCAGCAAAGATGTTCTCCAACTCACCACCTCTCTATGAAACAAATTCTGGCAGTGAGGAAACCTAATTACTAAAACCACAGCTTTCTCCTAAAGCCACACTTCCTGCAAATGCTACAGGGCTTCAAATTCCAGTCAGACAGATTCGCCAGGCAGCCATATAAGGGTAAGCAAAAACACACAAATCCTCCAACAGGCTGATGTAAGGTCACAGGGCAGGCACATGAGAACCAAATATGGTAGTTAAATTCTCCAGCTCACAACAGATACTTAAAAAAAAAAAAAACCTGCAACCATGAACTCCAAGTTCTTGAATCACAAGAAAAGTAATAAGCAATTAATCTATTTTTATTAGTGCTGACTGGATGACAAATATGATCCAGTCTACCGTATATTACACCAGCTTTGCCTTTTTCATCCTTTCCTTTTCTGCGGCAGGAAAGGCTACTGTGAAATGTGCAGCCGAAGTGGGCAACAGGGTATTACATCTAAATAAACTAGTCCAATCTGCCTACAGAAAGAAATACAGATTTCCCAAGAGCTCCATGAGAATAGTGTCTGCCCCATTGTAAGGAAGGCACTGTCCTACACTATGACTAAGAAAAATATCCATATAAGTGACATCATTTGATACTAAAGATAAGGCCTGCAGGGATCCTTGTCCTCATTTAAACTCAAGAATAGAACAACATAAAGAAAAGATAATTTCCCCTACTTCTCACTACCAAAACCCCATGATTAACAGCAGGTAAGATACTGTCCTTTTTTCCAATGATCATAGAATTCTAATTAGCATTATCAATATGCCTTGGTAATTTTGAAAGCTGCTAATTCAGTCAAAGTCAAATAAAACCAAAAGCATTCTGAGAGGGTGCATCAAGAGCCATGGAAACCTTCATGTTCCTTGATCCAGTAATTTCACTTCTAGATTCCTAGTCTAAGTAAATAATCCAAAAGAGGGTAGAAATTGTGTGCCTGAAGAGGTTATGCAATGTTTTGGTGTGTTTTTCTTGTTTTCATTAATTTGTTTGTTTTTTAGTGGTGGAGAATTGAAAGTTGCCTGCATGTCCAACCATTTATACTTAGTTAAATAAACAGTGATGTGATCATTCAAAAGATTGCTATGAACACATTAAAACTGACCACTGTACAATTATGTAGCAACAAGGAAAAATAGTTATGATATAAAGAGTGAAAAAAGAAGTCTACAGAATCATGTTTTAGCTGTGATTCCAACTGTGAAAAGGAGAACTATGTATGTTTTTAAAAGACTAGACAGGAATTCAAACACAATTATTACAACCTCTTAGAACAGGAGTGAGGGTTTAGCACCTTGCTCAGACGACTAATTAAGCTGTGCTGGGATTATGAGATTATGGGAATTCCCCCTGCCAAACTTTTCCAGTGGTTTTATATAGCTTTACATAATTTTAAAAAAATATTTCAAAAAAATCAATTCATGTATATTGAACTCATAGTAGAGGCAATACAATATAATGGAAAGACCACTGACTATAGCCCCCATGATCCTCACCTCCTGGCATTTACTTCTTTATAGAATCCCTTCCCCTGGAGTGTGGGCAGGAGCTGTTACTTGCTTCCAATCAGTAGAATATGGCAAAAGTGTTGGGATGTCACTCTAGTGATGATGTTATTACACCAGGCTTTATCTTTCTAGCTGACTCACACTAGAGTCTCTCTCTCCTTTGTTGGATACAAAGAAGCAACTGCCAAGAATACAACAGCTTCAAGGAAATGAATTCTGCCAATGACCACATGAGTTTGAGATGGATTCTTTTATAGTAGAGTCTTCAGATGAGAAACCTGTCCTGGTTGACACCTTGATTACAGCATTGTAGGACCCAGCTAAGCTATACCAGGACTCCTGACCTACAGGCACTGTGATACAATAGATGTGTATTATTTTAAGCCACTAAATTTATAGTAATTTGTTAAACAGCATAGAAAACTAATACAGAACTCAAATGACTTGGGTTTGAATCTCAGATCCTTCACTTATTATCTGTGTGACAGAGCAAGTTGATTAACCTCTCTGACTCTCAAATTCCTCATTTATTAATTGAGAGTAATAATACTCGCCTCCCAGAACTGTTGTACAGAAAATTACAGACAACAGAAGCAATGTGCCTTTAAAACTGACTGCCACAAAATATGCTAGATTGTAAATTGTAAGGTCTCTGAAGGCTGAAACCTCATCTATCTTGCTTATCATTCTATACAGTGTCTATAATCATATCTGACCCATAGCAGGTGTTCTATAAATATGCACCAAATGAATAAATAAATGAGATAAGCTCTCAAGGAAATGTAGCTACTTTAAATATACATAAGGAACTGTAGTTATACATAATTGAAAGAGAACCCCTGCCTTCAAGGTATTAAAAACAATGAATTACCCCATAGTGCATCAATCACAATATAGGACAGCCTTTCTGGAGCAGTATGATAGTGAGGATATGCAGATAAGGAGCCAGACTCTGGAATCAAACATAAGAAAATTGTATCTGCACAATTCAATGTAATCTTTCGATAAACTGCTATCAATATCAATAGAAAATATACTTATATGAAGATGATAAAAGAGGTATTTAAATCAAGCAGTGTAGTCACTAGATAGTCACGATGAGTGGTTTGTAAAATGCTGGACTGATGCCTGAACATTTGTAATGTCTAATGACTTTCCTCAGTCACTTCATGGGGCTCTTGAGAAGTAAGGTGGGCTATTTAGCACATCCAGGAAATGTTTGAGGGACCACTCAGAGACTGTAAAATTCTCCATGAGAAACCTCAGAAAGATGCAACTATTTATTGCGTTACATCAAAATCCCAGCATTGTGTTCAGAAAAAGTGTCTACCAAAGTAAAAAAAATTACTCTGGTAACAATCCATTAAAAAGTACTTCTAATATAAGAGAACCTAATAGAAAATTGACTGGCAGTTAAATATTGTCTAGCAATACATTCCTTGAGACCTAGTCAATTTCCATTAAAAACATCCTGCCATATTGTAAAATTGTTCTTTTTCATAGATTGGCTTCTTTTCCTGGCATCTATTAAAAGGCTCCCAATTGATAAATAAATCTGAAGCAGTAGAAAAAATTCCAAAGTTAAGTCAACTTGAATCACAAAACTTATACCCACAATACTCAGCTAGTGTTCACTGTAAAAATCCACCAATATTTGTTTCTGTGAAAAAGGGAAGACCAAAAATATTGGTGAACAATGAGCAAGGAAGTCATTGACTCAATCTCTGAAAGTCCCCCAAATCATTTTGTGAAGAAAAACAATAATACTCACACAGACAAAGACACATGCACATTCTCAGAAATGCAATTTCTAATCACTCTAGGTTGAAAGAAAATGATTTCTCCACTTCCTTTTACTTTTTCAGAGGGAAAGGAAGCTGTATTTACATATGACTTACTGAATTTTCAACCCAAAGACATCTCTTTGCTATGACCAAATTCTCCCTCAGTACAATAAAAATACTTTAAGGCAATTACTTTTTCAAATTCAAGAGTCATATTATTGTAGCAATAGACAGAAGGGGAACAAAACATAAAGAATGTTTCAGGGAGGTCTGACATATTGCTAATGGCATCACTCAAAGTAGGCAGAGAATCTCAGTCTAACACCCACCGTGAAGCAAAGCATCAAATGCAGAAAAGAACCATAATCTTTTCACATTGATCAAATTCATGGAAATGGCACAAAATGCTCCAGTTCATCTTCCTTAAATTCAATTTATTTACCCTTAAAATTACTATTTTATCAAATCTGTAATAACAGGAGATAGTGAATCTTTGTATACGTTATCTAATGGGGCAATTTTCACAAATAGTTGTCAGATTTTAGATCACAGGGTCAGCTTTCCAAATAATTAAAACCTTATCTAACTAAATAGCATGCTTTATTACTGTCATATAGTGAGACAAATAGGTATGACTTCACTTTTTTTCATACTGAAAACAAATATAGCCACCCAATTTAAAGCTACCCTCAGTTACAGTCTATTTAAGGTAAAGGACTTTAAGTGGCCTTACACAAACATATGATGATTACATGTTTTTTGCTTTTTTAATGGAATTTGTGAGAATATCCACAAAGAAATGTATATTACTAAATGTTTAACAATCTAAAAGTTTTTTATATGAATGTTTCTTCAGGGTTGTAGGCTCAGTTGGTAGATAATTCTTGGTCTGGTTACCTTCACATACACAAAAAACTGCATGTCCCTGGTCACTCTCTCTAGACCCTTCTGGGAAAATAACTGCTAACCACATCCAGCTAATGGTGGGTCCATAGCATAATCCTTACACCTAAAGGGCTGCCTGTGATTTCAGAAAACACATAAACAAACAAACAAACAAAACCCAAATACTACCATTTCACACTAACTTCGCTGTAGTACTGATTTTTTTCTTCTATAATTGGTGAGGTGATTAATATTTCATAACAAAGGAAATTAAACACTTTCCTTTCAAGGGAGCATGGCAACTCAGAGCATTCTGTATCCTTGCCCAAACAAGTCCATTTGCCATAGGAGAAAAAATTAGTCTGAAGCCTGAACAGTGTGCCCCACATGAACATTCCAGAGAACAATATGAATGTACTCCCAGACTCAAGCCATAAAGCATATTCCAAACTGTCCAGCTGAGAACAATTGCCATGTATTACCTAATTAGTTAAATAAGACTAGGATCAAATGGTCCAAGAAATTAACCAACTAGCAAGCTAAGGCTGCTAAAACAAAAGAGGCCTGAGTCAGGTAGTTCTGTGGGCTCATCAGTGACTTTTTGGTGCAATTTAATTGCTACCATTGTTATTTGGACTATGACCATCGAGAACAACAGCATGTCCAGCAATAGGAACTGCTGTCAAGGATGGTGAAATGTCTGCTATTTTTACTCCACTTGCAAACTAATAAGTAAACCTGCCACAGTTTTAAGGATGGTGGCAGAAAACATGAGATTTCTGGGTCATAGCAACAGCAGTAGCCAGAGTATCAGCATTTTCTTGTACCTATTCCCTGATCCTCAATTCTTATAGGGTGACACAGGGTGCCAGGTTAGGGAACCTGGATCTTTCATAATGAGCAGTAAGCAAATCTTCCCTTTGCTTTAGAGACAGACACTATCTCATTTTTTAAGGCTGTTTGCATCCTTGAAAAGATAATACAGAACAAAAAGTCATTGCCTCTGCTTACAAGATGTACGCAAATACAAGAGATGAATGGAAAACTGTCTGCCAGCATCTACCATGTACAACCTATTTGGCTATTATAGAGTTCTCAGCTCTTGTCCTATACATTTCTGAAGGTGAAGCTAATATCAACATTAAATGCAGTTTTGGGTGATGAAATCCTGTAATTTCACCACCTGGCTGAATAGAAAATTGTAGGAGTGAAGTTGTATAGCAATTCAATTAAAAATAGAAATCATGGATTCTGTAAGACTGAACTATTCTACATCCAGGGATAACACATTCATTCAGCAGTCCCTCATAATATGGGTTGTTTATTGGTAAAATCAATTCTTGTGACCAATGTTACATCTTTAACTTCTCTCACTCTAAACCCAAATATCCATATGTGTGCCAAAAGACAGAAACTAAATCATGATCTCATTTTAAAGTCTAGACAAGCTGCAAAGCATTTATTCTCTCTGTAAACATGCTTTTACCCTAAGGATTTTGTTCCTGATTCAGGAAAAGATTTGTTGAAATAAATCTAATACTAGTCAAGTTTAAAAAAGAAAAAAACCCGGCAGTTATATTTACAGAATTCTTATTGAAAGTAAAGTATATGAAAGAAGGATTTTAATGTCTGGTGTTACTACTAAAATGCTATGTAGGATAATTGCTTTCTATTTTGTTCTGTTTTGATTTTAATCAATATTAAAAGGAAGCAAAAATTGTAAGGAATATAAATTGCTGAAATTAAAATACTCATTTTACCTTATGATTTTTAAAGTGTTTCACTGCTTACAACAGATTATAGGACATTTTCCATGGGAAGCCAATAAGATATATTCTCTTCATTAAAATTTATACGCACAGGGGAATGAATTATTCCAAGGAATCACCTCATGATCTGATAGTAGATAATTTACTGACATATATCTAATTTCCCTAAGCATCTGACTCACTCATTCTATAGAAAAGAATCACAGGTATAATTAACAGAAAACAAGTATTGAATCCATGCCTATCATGGCCTTTCTAAAATTTGAATGTTACTTATTAACTCTGTGCAATCTACCAAAGCAATAAAATCTCATAATACCTGTTTGTTGATTGGCAGATATGCAGTTTCCTTAAGCATTAATGGAACTTTTAAAAGATCTACATGAGAAGTATTTGTTAATGATTCTTCCTCATAGTATCCTGCAAATTTTTAACATTAGGTTTTAGACACATAAACACTTCGGTGACTAGTCTTGTAGGGTAACAGGGAAAAATCACTAAATCTACTTTTCTTAGTGTAAAAACAAGTAAAAGTGTTGAACATAGTTTAAAGAGATTTGCTGCTATACTGTACTTAATTTAAAAATAATTTTAAATATTTTTTCTATTTTCTTCAGTCCATGAAATCTCCCCCCGCCCACCCCAAAATCTTGTAGATAAGTTCTTGTTCCACAGCCTAGTTCTTCAGGGAACATAAAAGGAGAAAACACCATTCCTGTTTTAGAAAAGTTTAAAATTTAGTAGGACACTAAATTCAATTTGCTACACTTCAGTAAAATATTTGTGATAGGTAAATATTTTAAAATATTTATGTCAT
The DNA here is from genome assembly GCF_963455315.2 of Globicephala melas. NCBI lineage: Eukaryota > Metazoa > Chordata > Mammalia > Artiodactyla > Delphinidae > Globicephala > Globicephala melas. The sequence continues at coordinate 61,166,642 of NC_083335.1, forward strand.
GTGCTAAATATTACACTAAGCACTTTACATGCATTATCTCATTTTAATAGATGAGAATACAGCTCTTAGAGCAGTTAACCTTTCCCAAGAAGACACAGTGAGATAATGGTGGAATGGAGATTCAAAGTAAGCAGCTTGACTCCAGCTGCTTGAATCCACCACATTATACAAATGGAAGTTAAGTAATTGAGGTATAAATAAGAAAATAATGCTAGTATATTTTAAATAATTAGGAAAGTTTTCATTCTAAGGATTGAAAAGGAGTAAGGTAACCAGTAGTCAATGAAAAAACCAATGGCTTTAGAAAAGTATAAGATTAAAATATAAAATTACTTTCTTTTAAGACTTACAGAAACATACTTTAAGCAGTTTTATCCATTTTAGTACATATTTTTGTCTAATACATTTTCCCAGCATTACTTTCTTTTCAAAACTAGAACTAAAATTAAAAATGGATTTAAAATGTATAAAAAGCAAGCAATAACCATACAATTTATTAGATTGCCCAACTTAGTTTCTGATAAAAAGGAGAGAGCTAGGTGTTCCCTGCTTTGGGAAAGTCCTAGGAAATTTCTTTAATTATGTAGTATTCATTTAAAACCAGCAGGCTTTTTTTTTTTGTGAAATATCAGAAATTTAGAGTAAGATCTATGGTATAAGTTAAAACTGTATTTCGTTTTTACTCTCCACCAGATGGTATATTATCGAATATATTTCCCTTGAGGCTGTACTGAATACATTCATTTCTAAATCAACACAGCTGCTGACCAGTTCGGAGAACAATTCTCATTACAACTTCTGATCAGTATGATCTGTGGCATTCATCTAGATGAAGGTGTGTTTAGTGAAGATCTGGAAATTCTGGTCTTTCTTATCGAAACACTGTGAAGTCGTTTGACCAAAAGTTAAGGGTGGCATATTTTTTTGTAACTACTACATGTGCAGACACAGATGGAATTTATTTGCAATGTTAAAATTTTCCATTGAAAGGACAGCTGCAATTATTTCACCCTTTTCTATCAAGATATCTGGTATATCGGAGTAATTTTCCCTCTAGCCTAGCACAGAGTAGGGCCCTCACCAAACCCTCCCTCATGGCAAGAGAACTGATTTATATGGCATGGCCTGGTCTAGAAAGGAGATACCCATAATTTCTGTTTATTCAGCGGGGGCAGCAGGACACAGAATGAAGGTCTCTAGCTCTTCCATCCAGCAGAGGGAAGGAACACATTTGCATACATTCAATACATGATTCTAATAAATCTACTCGTACAATTGAAAAAAAGATATGCTTGTTTGTGAACACCATTTAGTGAGGGGAAAAAAAGCTTAAATTAAGGTCTAAATTCTGTATTTTTAATGCACATATGGCTCCCCTTATGAAGAACCACAATTTGGCCCTGAAAATTTGTTCTTTAAAGGAAAAAAATTTAGCTGAAGTTTGTAAACTTTATATAAATTAGGCTATTGTATACCAATGAATGCAAACTTTCACCAACCATACCAAAAAATTAATTTTAAAGGAGGAGGAGGAAAAAAGAGACGAGGAAGAGGAAGTACAACACCAAATTTGCATTATAGAAGGTATTATGACTTAGATTAGAATAATCACAAGTCCATAATTCTAAAGCATGGAGACCAGAATGCTGCTTAGTAGACTGAATTTTAAAAGTTAAAACCTCTACTATAGGGAATTCCCTGGCGGTCCAGTGGTTAGGACTCCATGCTCTCACTGCTGAGGGCCCAGGTTCAATCCCTGGTTGGGGAACTAAGATCCCACAAGCTACGTGGTGTGGCCAAAAAACAAAAACCTCTACTATATTAAAAATATTTTTAATTTATTTTTACTTATGCACTGTGAAATTCACTCACTTGGTATGCATTTCTATGGATTTTCACAAATGCATAGAATCATGTAACCACCACCACAATCAGAAAATTCTCTGACTCCCCCGAAAATTCCCTTGTGCTACCCCCTTGCAGCATTAGTCTTTATAATTAAAATTTCAGTTCACAGATATTCTTCTTAACTACTAGTTACTTACTGGTTTCTCAGTTTCTCTCAACCCTTTTGCTGAATTCTTATTATTAGCTTTTTCACAGAAACAAATGGATAAGGGTCTGTATGTCAGGTCAGCAAGTATTTATGAAACGTTTGTTCTGGGCCCAGCATTGCACTACATTCTCTGGGGACTACAAGAGAAGATAAAAATACTACATAAGAAGGGAGCTCATAGGCATGTGAAACTTTACAGCAGTACAAGACGTTATTTGATGGAATGCTTAGTTGTGAGATTATGAAAGGGATTCTTAACTTAGAACTTAGGGTCTGTGACTCCCCTAAAATGTATATGTGTATGTCTTTGGGAGGAAGCTCCAGAGCTTCCATCAGGTTATCAGGGTGACTACAGTGAAAGATCCATAGGTGTTTTAGAAAGGAAATAACAATGGAAGAGGCAGGATGGAAATGATTGCTGGTAAATCTTACAATCCAATAAGCAACAGAAAGACAACCTTCACATAGAACTTTAAGCTTTTACACCCATTACTTTCATTTGAACCAAGAAGCATTTGGAGAAGGTTCTTAAGCCATGAAATGAGATGAGGGAAACAGTGTTTGAGGAAAATTAGAATAGCAGTAGTATGCAGGATGGATGAGTTGATATGGATGAGTTGAAAACAGACTATGGGTAAGAAGTTATTGTTTAGGTTTAAAGGGTACAGGGTCAGTTGGAAGGTGTGAGCTGTAAAAGTGCAGAGGAGAATCTAAGAGACATTATTAAAAGAAAAATTGATAGGCTTCACTGATGGATACGTTGGGAAAGTTTAAGGAATAAGATTTATTTAATCAATCACTCATTTAACATGTATTTATTGAGCCGAGTCTATTAGGTTCCTGGCACTGGTTCTAGGCATCAGAGAAAGAGCAATAAACAAGACAGACAAGGAAGGTTTCTTCCCCCACAGAGTTTATAATCTAATGAGAGGAAACAGTTTATAATCTAATAATAGGAAAACAAATTAATAGACAAAATAATTTCAGACAGTGATTAACTGATAAATTCCATAAGTTATCAAAGTATCAGTATGAAAGATGACTTCCAGGATACAAAGGGACAAGTGCAAGGGAACTAAATATGTACTAATTAATGGACTAGGCTTTTTAAGACAAATTATCTCATTTAATTAAAAGATGATACTTACAATAACATGGAACCATTGGCAAACACAGGACATTGTGAAGGCAGACCTTCGATATGTATGTGTATTGTATATGTTGGGGGGCAGTATATCTAAGAAGGGAAGAATGGTGAGGGGAGTGGCAGAGAGTAAAGACGATGAGTTAAGTTTTAAATAAATTGAGCTAGAAGACTTCTATTTTCAGGAGGAAACAACCCATGAGTATGATAACAAATGTACTATCAGAATTTTTTTAAAACTACCTTGGTACAGCAAAACAAGATGATATATTCAGTAAATGCTATCTTTACAAGTGAAGAGGTTTCAGTTTATTATAAACATATAATGGCTATTCACAGTAGAGAATGAAGAATTGGTAAATCAATTCATTGTGCTTCTCTTTTGCTTTCTACTCTCACAGTTAACTGTTGAGAAAAAGCACGCTTGCTCATCCTACTAGTCCTTGTGTGGAAAAAAAATTCTGAAAAAAATATATACACATATTAACATATAAGTCTTGTTATCCTTACTAGATTACAATCTCCTCAAGGGCAGGTTACATACCTAATTTATGTTTGTGTCCCTCAGAATACCAAACAGAATGCCTTATACATTGCTAGTACTCAATAAATACTTTTAAGTAAAGACCCCTTCAAGATCTTATTTAAAACATAATGCATCACTTTGATGGTTCTCCTGTCCTGAGAATACTAACTGGATTTATTCTATTGGCACTGTTACCACTGTAAGCAGTATTTTCATTTTTTAATCAAAGCCTGTTTTGGTCTAATTCTAAATAAGAAGTAAAGGAACTCAAGAAAAGCAGAATATACGAACTTTTAGGCCCAAGAACTAAGCCAGAAAAGAGTCAGGCAAAGGAGTGAAGTAAGTAAAAATGCTTTGCTAACATCTCTGACTACTCCTAGGATTTTATTTTCCTCTCCCCAACTCCTAAAATGTCCTCTGTTTGTGGACAGTAAAGACTCTTTCTTAAAGCTGTTAACCAAATACTTGATGTATGAGCCACTAGAAGAGCTATCTAGAATTGGTTAAAGTTCAAAGATTACTATATATACACAACTGTTTTTTGCTCTCTCCCTGTCTATTTTGAGAAGGGAAACAATTCAAAGATGAAAAATATACCTTTGAGCTACAGGCATGAAATTATGTGCTGCGTATAGTCATAATTCCTCAAGGTTCATAAAAGATGAGGCTCAGTTAAAATTTTCATGTTGATCAACACTTTAAAATTAGGTGGTGCCTTACTACTTATCTACTGTATCACAACTGATTGGCAGAGATGGCTTCATGAACATAACTGAAGTAAACATGACCTGTCCAGTTCTGTAATGTATGTGTCCTTCCACCACTCCTTTTTCTTGGCTTTTCTCACACTTTTTTTTTTCTTTTGGTCTGTTTCATAGAGTTATGCGGGTCTACATAGGAAAGGCACATATGTTAAATATAAAGATTTTAGAAGTCAGGATGGGAAACCAATCTTTGACAGACAAAAATCACTCAATAAGAAAGAGGATCAAAATGAATTAATATATATATAAAGTGCTTTAAACAATGTCTGACACATATGATTCAATTAATGTTAAGTTGTTGTTATTACTGAAGTTATTATTATATCCAGAGGTGAGAGAGGCAGTATTGGTGTATTGGCAATAATACTGGACTTTGAGTCAGAAAGCTTGTTTAAAAATTTGTCTATTCTACCTACTAGATATGTAATCATAAGCAAGTCACTTAAATTTCTGGGCCTCTGCTTCCTAATGTCCAATAGAGTAACATGGGTGCTTACACTTATAAGTTATCATGAGTATTACTGCAAATGTATGTGAAAGAACTTTGAAAATATAATCAAATAAAGATGTAATTCAATATAATCATCCAACTTTTCTTTCACTATCGTACTCCTCACTTAAGTCTATCTAATTCCCATGGTCTCAAAGTCTCCAGGCTGTGTCTGCTTTCTTACTATAGGTTCCCTGGTACTTCAAAGCCATATCAGTAATTCTTTGCACTATTATCCTATTCTCTCTCTCTCTCTCTCTCACACACACACACACACACACACACACATACACACATACAACCACAAAACTTACTGGACTTCAGATCAGTTTCCTTCCTTTTCTCCTAAAATCCTATGTATTATATCTCGGTTGGTTCCATGGACTGAGACTAATTTCAAACACTGCCACTTCTTTCAGAAAGTCAATATTCATTCTCCAAATTATGTAGTTTTTACCCCTTTAAAAAACAGCTGGCTTTGTCTTCCCAGGTCCTCAGCTCTGTAGCCTTATTATACATAGCTACTTGTTGCTTTTTGACACTGTCCCTGTTGCTCAAAATGCAGCTTCTTGAGTCATATTCCCATAGATTCTAATTCAATAGGTTTACAGCATCCATGAATGAAATTTTGAACAAGCATCCTGTGAGATTTCTGAAGCAGGTGATCCCCATATACACTGTGAGAAACAATGAAATGTTTATTGAACACCTGACATTGAGTCCCCTAGTCATATCTTTGCTCTTACTGTTGCCTCTCTCAGGAATGATCTTTCCCTTTCTCTAATAATGAAAATATTGCTTAGTTTTTGAGATCCAGCTCAAATGCAGCCTCCTGGTCCATTTCCCCCATACCCAGCAGATGTGCTCTTTTCTATTGAACAAGCTATGGGACATTATCAGCACTGGGGTACAAGGAAGTGATGATAGGGTCTTTAGATTTTATAAGCTGAAGTTTTACATCTGAGTCTGTGCCCTTGAGTTAAGTTTGCTATAAAGCCTGTAAATTGGGTAGACTAATAGAAAAGTAAAAAATACTCAGCATCTGATTGGTCAGGGTAGTAACTCAAACCACATAGAAACTAGAAAGGAGGGCTGTCAGCCATGTCAGGACCAACGATTGAGAATGAGAAATAAACAAATAAAAATAGCTGTCAGCTAGAAAATTGTACAAGTTCAGTAAGGATTAGTCAAGTGATAACATCTCAATGGTCTCAGGGAAAAAGATGGCTAGTGCACAACTGCCTAAGTGAGTTTGTGTGGTTGGTGTAGGTTATAAAATAATAAGGGGAAAAGAAGGGAAAGAGGGAGCTAAGAGCAGAGATGGCAGGGACACTTGAGAAGGATGGAAGCCATGAGTATAGTTAATAAGTGGCAAAATAGAGATCTGAACCCAGATCAATCTGATTTCTCTGTACTAATGGATTTTCAAACCTTAATGTGACTTGGAATATAATTCAGGAGTTCTAGACATGGCCCAGGGATCTGCATTAAAAAACACCCCTCTAGGTGCAAGTGAGCAGTGTGTAAATCATGTATAAGAAACTGAACTACTGCTTCTCAGTTTGCTTGAGGCACTATTTCTCTCCTTCTCCCTATTTCCACTTCAGCCTTTCAGAGATACCCAACTACCTAGGAACCCCAAGCATTAAAAAGATAAATTCTCTGACCTCTTTCCCTCTGTCCTCTTTGCCCCATTCTTCCAAGATCTGGGTTTTTTAAATTAGAAACTCCTTTTTCTTTGCAGAAATAGAGACACAGACGTAAAGAACAGATGTATGGATACCAAGTGGGGAAGGAGGGGGTTGGGATGGATTGGGAGATTGGGATTGACATATATACACTATTGATACCATGAATAAAATATATAACTAGTGAGAGCTGACTGTACAGCACAGGGAACTTTACTCAATGCTCTGTGGTGACCTAAATGGGAAGAAACTCCTTTAAACTTCCCAAAGGATAAGGACAACTACGTTTCTGAGACAGCTTGGTAGGTGGTCTCTGACAGGCATACTAGATCCCAAATCCTTAAGCTCATAAACACGTTTACTTTGCTAAAGTTAAACATCATCATCATCCCTTACATTTTATCGTATCCACTATGCACTAGGCACAGTGTGAAGCATATCACATTTTCTCTTAATCTTCAAAAGAAATCTGTAAGGTTGATATTATTATATTTATTTGACAGATAAAGGAACAGAGTCTCTGAGCGGGAAAAGTTGAGTAACCTACTCAAGACAACTGCCAGTAAATGGTGGTTTAAACTACTACATGGGATTTGAACTTATGCAGCCTGTGGAAACACAGGTGTTTCATGACTACTTGCCAGCTCATAAATATCTTCAGTAACTACTGGCATGAGGCAAAGACACTGATGCACAAATTTTAAAGGTAGGGAAAAAGGACACAGTCTAAAGCCCAGAATTAAAATCCTTCATGATATTAAAACATACCTGGTAAACCTCTACCACCAAGTTTTACAATCATGATCAAGTATTTGTGTGCCTCAAGATCCAGAAAGGTTTAATAATTTTAGAGGGAGACAGGATGGGGGAGATACAATGATGAGTAATTCCAATTACATCTCATCTAAAAATTTTGAAATTTCCGTAAAGTCTATTACTATGTTAAAAGTCCTGTATCCTCTGACAATAGAAGAAAGTTCTTCCATGTTATAGGGAAAAAAAACTCAATGAAGAACACTTTGCTGTAACAGAAATCTTAAAATAATGTAATCAACAATCACATCTACTGACTATCTTTGGATGTAAAATAATCAGAACAACATTGGAAGAAAGAATCATTGAAATCTTAAAAATAAAAGTTTCAGTGAACTATTCACAAATGCACTTTGCAAAATTAATCAAAGACAACTAAAGAGAAAGTAAGGAAAACCATTTCCTCATGAATAATGCAGAATTGATTTTATACTTCTTGCTTTATTATTTTCAGCAAGTGAGCAAGTTAAGGTATTTCTATTTTGGCGCAACCTATTTGTAATGGGAAGCTACTTCTTCATGTGCAATTTGAGGAATTTAGAGAGTCAATCACAGGACCACTGATGTTTTTATGCCCTGCTTCAGATGGCCTGTTGAAAATAGATTATTCTGGACCATAGAATGAGTCCAGACAGTAGATTTAAACATTAATAGTAAAGTCAAAGATGAAATAATCTGTTGAATGATAGTCTAGAAACAACATAAGCTTTCTCAACAGGATATTCAAAAACATTGAGGTAATTAAGATGGGTCTGCCAAGTGAGAAAGTACAACTGCTATAATTTCTATGGCCTCCAGGCTTACCAGTTCAAATTCACACTTTCTTTACCAGCATTAACAGTAGCTGACTTCTGCCCTTCTTATTAGATTAACGATAATGTAAAATGCTGGGTATGGATACTGGCTCTGCAAATTTACTGGCTGTAAGTCCTAGGCCAAGTTATTCAAGCACTTTGAGACTCAGTTTTCCTATATGTAAAATGGGCATAATACACCTACTTCCTAGAGATGTAAGGGCTAAATGAGAAGAGGAATATAAAGTGCCTGGCTTTGAGCCTGGATCCCCAAAGGCACTCAATAAATAGAAAGTCTTTCCACACCCATCTCCTCCTTTTGTCCTACTCATTCTTCTAACTCAAGCCTTACCTTCCCTAGAATATATTTTAGGCGCACTGATTTTTCTTAGATCTGAATTCTTATAGCAGTAGTTTTTGATCTGTGGTCCAGAGATCACTGTGGGGAGGAGGAGGGAGAGGGAAGAACAGTTATTGCAAAAAGCCGACAAATCTCTAAGTACACAAAGCATTTTCTAGAGACTAAAAGAATAAGTTTTGCACTAAAACATACAACTCTTTTCTAATATGTATAGATACTGTTGTGTAAATTAAAATACAAATTCATTTCAAAGTGTTAGCAAATTTATGGTAGTTTTTTTTTTGAAATCTTAACATCTTTATCGGAGTATAATTGCTTTACAATGGTGTGTTAGTTTCTGCTTTATAACAAAGTGAATCAGCTACACATATATCCCCATAGAAAGTGGTATAGTAGTTTTTGTTATTTATTTTCTTAGCCAAAGGATAGTAAAAATTTAACTAATATTATGGTAGATTTCCATATTTATACTCTGAAAAAGCTGACTCCCACTATCACGTGTTTCTACTGTTGTATGACATTCTCCAGTTGTTTCGAGCAAGCCTGGACTAGGGTGAAGGAAGTGAGGTACTCACTTCAACTGAAAATTTGAGGGTCACAGAAAAGCTCAGTAATCAAGATAGATAACATGTTAAAGAAATTTTTAATTAAAAATTAATGCAAATATAGATAATGAACAAAATACCAAAATTTTAAATAAGACATGATCTGACAGGGCCAGGATTGTGGGGAGGTAAATGAGATGAGTCAGACAAGTGCAGGGTCAGATTCTGGTTCATAGGCATTTTGAGGATTTGACCCTGAATGTCTAAAGAAGAATCAAATACTGGGCCATTATTTTACAATACACAGTGTTCATTACAGTTTTTAGCTGGATCTCCAAAAGAGTAAGCTAATCCATGCCGAGAGTGCTTTCACAAATAAAAAGTTGCCGTTGGCACACAAAGAACACTGCAAATATGAGAGCTCTGGGGAAGGCATGAGAACAGAGAGAGAGATGGGTATACATGTTGAAAGTCTTAATTTAGTAATAGGAAAAAGAGTTCTGGGAGAGTATCAGTGAAGCAGTAAAAGTCTTACTGTTTGGAAAGGTGACAGCTAGCCTACACTTATTTTCCAGAGGGCAGGAGACATCATCTTCTTTATCATCATCATCATCATCACTACTATTTGATGAATACTTAATGGTATGCAAAACACTACATTAAGAGCTTCATCCTGTTTAGTCATCACAATGATTCTGTGATGTATATGTACTATTACCCCCATTTTATTAACTGGGTTTCAGAAGGAATTAAATGACTTGTATACAGTGTTGAACCTAGTAAAGAAGTTTAGGGACAATATGAATATATCCAGGTATACCTAAAATAATAACAATAATAAAAACAATAATAAAAATAAATAATAACTAATAAAATAATAATAATAATTTTAAAAATAATAAAAACAATAATATCAAATAACACTGAACAGTTACTGTTTTAAGCACTGTGCTAAACATTTTATCTCACTTAAACTTTATAGCAGCCAAGGAAGTTAGGTTTAACTATCACTGTTTTTACTCTCTGTGTGTGTGTGTGCATGCACGTGCGTGCACACACACACACAGTTGACCCTTGCAGAAGGTGGGAGTTAGGGGTGTTGCGTCCCGACACAGTCAAAAATCCCCATACAGCAGGGGAAATCTCTGCCTCAAAAACAAATTGATTGATAAATGACTCACCCACCAGCAGGAAGCTAAAACAGTTTGGATAGAATCAGGATTCAAACCCTAGTTCTTGTGATTCCACATATTGTGATCTCTAATTAAACACTAACTTTTCCCAAACTTAGTTAACTTAAAGATCTGTAAAATGAAAAAAAAACAGATACTATATTTATTGAAAAAATCCACCTATAAATGGGTCTGTGCAGTTCCAAAACTTGCTGTTCAAGGGTCAACTGTATAGTTGAAATAAATTTCTAGACACAAGATGGAGCTGCTCCTGCCCAGGGTGCCGCGTCAGGAAACCCAAACATAGACCATTTTCATGTCCCTGTAAATATTCCATTTGACCGAAATGCAGTATATCCAGTCAGCCAATCCCCAAACGCCAAGCCAACCCTGGGCCTTCTTACCCCAAACAAGGTTGACTATGTGGTCCCAACCAATTAAGTATTTTCTATTTTTCTCTTCCTTGTTCATTATTCTTTATCTTATAAAAGTTTCCTGCCCTCTGTCCCATTTTGCAGTTCTCTGAATAGAGGCGGCCTGCTTCATGAAGTGTTAAAGTTTGTATCTCCTAAATTGTTTTATCTAATCATTTTTAACCATATATATAGAGATAGATAGATAGATACATACATATATATGTACACATATATATGAACATATATGTAATATATTTAGCATCTACTTTGTGGCAGATTATTATGCTAAGTACCACATACATTGTCTCATTTAATTTCATTTGCTCATGCCCAGAGAATATTGCTACTGCAGTCTTGTACCCAAAGCAGCCATTTTTACAACTGGAGTCCTTCTATCAACTTGGCATTAGTCTTTATCTGACTGAGTTCCATATAGTATAAGGCTCCAAAATGTTCTCATAGAGATATTACTGCTATAACCTACAGAAGCTAATAAGGTTATGAAACCAGAATCAAAAAAGACTCTTGGAATTTAAATGGCAAATATTCACATTCTAATCTCAAAAGAAACTGACCAACATGATTGTGTGGTTTTTCTGACAACTACATGTCATTTTTCTATACCAACAACCAATTCTCCAACACCAACTGGGTATCCATCAATACAGTTCTGACACTACCTGTAGTTAGATGAGATCCCACAAATTAGAGGGCTCAGTCCCACAAGACTGCCCTCAATTCATATGCCAACCACAAGTAGCGTTCCCAGGTGACTCACACTTCTGCCTGGCCAACTACAAATTCAAGCTCCCACAAGCCCCCTTCAGCATCGCTAATTCACTAGAACAACCCATAGAACTCAGGAATGTGCTCTACTTCCTATTATAGTTTATTATAAAGGATACAAATAAGCAACCAGTTGAATAGGTAAATAGGGTGAGGGTTGGAAGGGTCCCATGCACAGAAGCCTCTGTCCCTGTGGAGTCAAGGTGAACCACCCCCTGGAATGTGAATATAGTATTCACAAACTTGGAAGCTCCCCAGACCCTGTTATTTAGGAGTTTTTAATGGAGGTTTCATGTAGGCATGATTGATTAAATCATTGACCATTGGTGACTGAATTCAATCTCCAGAACTTCTCCCTCCCTGGGGTTGTGGGGGGTAAATGTTCCAACCCTCTAATCTATTGGTTGGTGTCTCTGGAGACCAGCCCCCCAATCCTGGAAGCTATCTAGAGGCCCCACTCTGACAAGAGCCACCTCATCAGCATAAACTCAGGTGTGGTTGAAAGGTGCCATTATGAATAACAAAAGGCACTCCTATCTCTAAGGATACTCCAAAGGTTTTAGGAGTTCTGTGCCAGGAACCAGAGACAGACAAAAAATATATATACACACACATATATATATATAATATCACAATGTTATTCAAATACTTAAATTATGAGTCATTTTGAAAACTGCTAGCACACCTTAATCTTACACATATTGGATAATCTCTTTTGAACTTAACTATACTTAACTTTTCAGCAAAAATTTGACTAGTTCTTCACAAAAATTGACAACACAATCATCATTTAACAGATAGCAATTCAGTTAAATTGATAACTACTAGCAGTTGTTAAGAGTTAGGAATCCCCCTTCTAATCAGCTATAGCAACAAGTTGACTGCTTTCTAACAGAGGAAAAATCCCATAATACAGTTTACTACTTTGTTTAGATCCTTAGGTTCAGATAGAAAAGATTATTAAAAGGAAGTGTCCAAAAATATAACCTAATTTTTCTGTTCTAAAAATGACAAACGATATATACTGATACCTTCAAAGGCTAATAATATACACAAAATGAAATTCAACTCTCCTCACTTAAAAAAAAAAAGACACTGTTCTTCACAGCTGTTTTAAATGACAAAAGGAGTTAGGAGTGATAAGTATTTGCTTGCCTCCGAATTTACAAATAAAACTTCATCTGCAAGTCCATCTTTTTAGATATGTCTGGTGAAATGTATTATTTTTGTTGGCAGAAAACTATTTTCATAAAAGATTAAGAGTGAACAATGCTTGTGTTCACAGGCTTCTACTAAAACAATATTTAAACCCATTTCTACTTGAAAATTTTCCAAGGGCAATTCAACATGCTTTTTCTGGTTTCTCTCCCTGAAGAGCCACAGACCACCAACTAGAGAACATATTTGCCTTACTTCAACATATGAACACATTGTTCTAAAAAGCACTGACCTGGGAGTCAGGTGACCTGGAGTCTAGTCCCTGAGCTACAGTTCTTTATATATATAACAAGGAATATGAAATAGCTAATTTCTAAGGACACTTCCTACTCTGCTATGTTGTTGTCCCAAGAAGTCTTCCATTTTAACAACCAGATAATCCAGGTAGGGTAAGGGATGTGCAGTTCTCCCTGAATCTCTATCTCCTCCAGAAACTAGTTGGAAAAGTAAGCCCTTGTTTTACCTGAAAAGTGTTATGTAAAGACGTATACCTTCTAGTGGCCACTCTCGATAGAAGAATTCTCTACTCATTTTACATGAATGAAACTGTTGATGTTACAAACAGCTAAAACTCTTCAACCTAGTATGAAGTAATTAGGAACTCCAAGGAACCAATAATCTCATTTGGGGGAAAGTAATCATGGAAGACACCTAGCATACTTTTGATCTTAAGGCAAGTGAGAGAAATCTGGTTTTCATCCCATTTAGCTCTCACATATTAAAGGGATGAAAGAACTCAGGGATATTATGTTGATAATAGTGGTGCCACCAATGCTATCACCACTTTAAACTTACAGAAGATTTTAGAGTTCATAAAGTTTGCCATTGTACTATCAAGGCTCTATTTGTTCTATCTTCTGACTTCTACTCCATTTTTATTTCAAATTTTTCAATTTGTTCCAGCTACACCAGGGATTGTCTGTATTCCTCAAGTATGCCAAGCTCATTTCCTCCTCTTGGTCTTTGCAGTTGCTATTCCTCTGCCTGAAATGTTCTTTTTCTTGCATGTCATCTACCAGGTTCTTCCTTTTTTCCTTCAGGACTAAGCTTAATTATCACCTTCACAGTGGGACCTTCCCTGACCACACTACCTAAAGTAAGTCTCTTGTTACTCTCTCATGCTAAACCCTGTCTTCTTCCTTCATGGCACTTATCACAAGTTGTAATTACATATTTATTTATGTGTTTACTAATTTTTCCATCAGAATGTAAGATTAATGAAAGTAGGAGTTATGTCAATCGTGTTCACTGCAGAATCCCTGGGGCCTAATACAGAACCAAGCACATAGAAAATGTTCAAAATATACTTGATAAATTAATATATATTCACTCATTCATTACGATAACCTAATGGAATAGGTAGAACAAGTATTAGTATATTCATTTTTTAGTTGAGGTCACCGAGGTTCACAGAAACTAGGGAAACTATAAGATAGCTATGAATGGTGGAACTAAAACTCAACCTCTGAACTTTCTACTCCAAATCCAGTATATTTTCCACTATACTACATGGCCGGAAACTCTCTAATTACTAGTAACCCCATGTAATTTAATCATTGATACCTCCTCCGTAGCCTCCTAGAAAATGAATTCTAGGCAGCTGAGATGAATATGCATCACAGACTTCCCTAAAAAAGAGTTAACCAATTATCTATGTTCTTTTCAAAAGAGGACCACCATTCCATCCAGGCCACTCAGGATTCCCAAACTTCAGTGGGGCTAATCTTAAAACCTCTAAGTTCTATATGTAACTCACAAGCTATACCTCATGTGTCACACTTCATGTCATTTTGTTGAAACAAAGAATTTAGAGTTATATACACAAAACATATAAACAAAGTGGATTAGCTATATACTCTGGACTGTTAAAATGGACTGTTCTTGTAAACACATTAACTATCACAAAGAAATGTCTATACATATTTATGTGCAATCACTGTAATCGTATTTTCTAGAGCCCTAGTACCTAAAATTCCCTGCTTAGTGAAATATATGAGAGAACATGAACATATGAACATGGTCACAGTTTATTTTGTAATAACTTCTGTGAATTACAAGAGAGTGCAAATCCATGAAATGAGTGAAATATGTTATCATGTGGGTTAATACTCCAAGCATTATTTCACCATTCATTGTACTCAACCCACTCTTGGTTTAGGCAATTTAATAGCACGTCTAGCTTACAATAACTAAAAAACAACTGATTTTCAAAAATCCTATGATTTAAAGAATATTTGCAAGTAAAATATTATTATTACTAAAAGCTTAAAAAGCAAATGAAATCATTGTGCCTTTTAGAAACTTATCAAGACAGCAAGTAAAAAATAACTCATTTCTAAAGCAAAAGTGAAAACATAAGACAACTGGTTTCCTTCAAACTAGGAAGCTGTCAACAGTCCCATCTGATAGTTTGTTCAGGAATTATTGTGCATTCTCCACATAGATTCGAGCCTCAAGGGTTTTGTAAGCAATGAGACAGGCTCTCTGTTCTGAAATAGATCAGCAGAGTAAGGGCATATGGCGGTGGGAAATGTACAGAAGAGAACATTTTGGTTGCTTTTAAGCAGAAAAATAAAATAGAACTCTTAAATGAGAGACTAACTGATTGCCTTAGTAATAGCTCTGGAATTTCCTTCAGATCAAAATAAAATGTGGCAGTCTAAAATCCATG
Organism: Globicephala melas; assembly: GCF_963455315.2. Lineage (NCBI taxonomy): Eukaryota > Metazoa > Chordata > Mammalia > Artiodactyla > Delphinidae > Globicephala > Globicephala melas. The sequence continues at coordinate 61,182,086 of NC_083335.1, forward strand.
AAGTATCTAAAAATTTGCACCACGTTTTTAACTGGTGTTGGGGGTCTAACAACCAATTTCTCATTTGGTCTTTGGCCCTCCATTTTTCATGATGATATCTCTGTTGTAAAAGCCCAAAGCATTTATTTCAGGTACAACTTTACGAATTTCCTCACAACAGGCTTGAATGATCTGTAATATAGGCAATGTTAAATCCATTCACTTTACCTAAGAGAAACAAAAACATTGACAGAGTTAAGTGACTTGGCCAAGAATATATGACTTATCAATGGCAGAGCTGGGAGTTCTATTAGTTCCTTATGGTCACAAAAAGAAATTACCACCAGTTTAGCAGGTTAAAACAATGCAGATTTATTCACTTACAGTTCTAGAGGTCAGAGTTTGAAATTAGTTTCATGGAGCTAAAATCAAGATGGTGGCAGCGCTGGTTCCTTCTGAGGGCTCTAGGAGGGATTCTGTTTTCCTTGCCTCTTTTAGTTTCTAGAGGCCACCTGCATTTCTTGGCTTATGACCCCTTCCTTGCATCACTCTCAACCTATTTCCATCATCATATCTCCTATTTTCCCTTCTGTCATCAAATCTTCCTCTGCTACCCTCTTATAAGGACGCTTATAATTACATTTAGTGCCCACCTAGATAATCCAGAATAATCTCCCTATCTCAAGATCCTTAACTGAATCATAGCAGCAAAGTCCCTTTTTCTGGAACCTGTGAAGTTTACCCTTTTTAAGGTAATCTTCACAGGTTCCAGAAATTAGGACTTGGATATCTTCTAGAAGTTCTATTTACTAACTTAGGAGTTAATAGTAGTAGTTATTAGTATACATTAACCAGAGTTTTCTGACAATGGAGCAATCTATTTGAAGAATTACTAGAAGTATCCATGGAGAAGGTCAATATTTAAAAGGCTGTTAAAAAAACATGTTTGCATTGGGTAAAATGTTAGACAGATTGGGCTATAGGTCCAGTTCACCTAAAAAATTATATGGGTCTTGAATTAGACTTCACTGATAGATACAATTCCTTTCACATAAAATCTTACACTAATGTTGCTTATTTTATTAAGGCAATAACATCACTGAGAAAAGTAATTGAGCAACAAGCATTTACTGAACGTCTCTCTGGGCTAGGGACTGAAGATATATATGATATAGTCTCCATCCTCAGAGACTTTAATGGAGTAATCAGAACATAGCTAACAGTATGATGAGTACCCCTTATGAAACATAGAAAATGAATGCTAAAGGAGTTTAGAGGTAGAGAGAACTGCCTTACTTTAAGTAGCCAGAAAAGACTTCATTAGGGAGGAGGGGTAAAGATGGGTAAGACCAAGGCCTGTGGAATGGGAAAAGAATGATAACTCAGGTGGAGGAAACACTGGAAGCAAAGGCACAGAGGTGATGATATACCTGACACATGCAGGAAGTAGTAAACTCAGATGTCTGGACCAAACAGTGCCTCTAGTGCAGCGCTTTCCATTGATGGCACACAAGGTGATTTTTAGTACCTGATTAAAGATGTTTCTTTAATTGTATGTGTTTATGCTAATGTGTAATAGAAAAAATAGGTAATTAGCACATTAAATCCATGATTTTACTGAAATCATTGTTTGGGATAAATCAAGTGCTTTATTCACACATGCATTCATTTATACATCCACTAAGTCCATAAGCATGTATTCATTACATAGTTCTGGGGACTGGGCACTGTGCTACAGACTGAGAATACAACAGAGGTGCACAAAACAAAGACCCTGAGCCCAAGGAGTTCACAGTCTAGTGGGAAAGACAGATATAAACAGAAAATTATAATACTGGGTTGGCTGAAAAGTTCGTTCGGGTTTTCATATGAAAACCCGAACGAACTTTTTGGCCAATCCAATATGCTATGATATAAAAATATGCACAAGGTGCTACTAGATTATAAAAAGACACATAACCTAAGTTGAGGGTGTCTTCTGGAAAAGATTAAAGTATATTTAGGAAGGTTAATATGAGGATACTGTGTGGAATGGATTGCAGAGGGAGAGACAATTGAGAGAACGATTTTTCTCCCAATAAAAGATAAAGTATCAATTTAAGTCAGCTGGCATTTTACCCTGTAGTTCTCAGGAATATATATATTATCAAATGGATGCTAAGATTCCTAATTCATGTCCTCCTATTTCTCAAGATTAATATTATCAACATAACCTCACTCATTATGGGGAAAAAAACTTTATAGGAGCAAAAGGTCAGCTAATATTTATAAATACATCGGTTTCACCAAAGAATATTCAGAAGAACATTGGGCTGAATGCAGATGCCTAAAAATGTGACAAAGGCCTAATTTTAAAAAGAAACTTCATTTTTTTCCAAAGAAAAATTAAATTACTACCCATACTTAGGTTAAGGTACAGCAATCGTCTTTCTGAGGCCTTGACTTTATTTACAATATAATTGGTAGTGGCCCAAATTTTGATTAACAGTCCAACTAGGATCATTATGTTTCCTTACTCTTAATTATATAAAATTAATAGAACTGGTATTGGGGGTGGCAGAACTTTCTTCAGGCTTGAAAGCCTTGAAGAAAGGCATGGGTGTTGAGTGAAATATAGTCTCCATTTGTGCAGGGCCTTTAGGAGGATGCCAGGTTTACTTAGCTCTACATTTCACTCATCAGGTCATTATCTGATCTATTATCTTCTTTAGAAAAGACAGAAATTGAGTCAGCTTTAAGCAGCAATCTCCAAGAAGAAACTAACACCACCACCCCCTCATGGTTTCTGTAATGACTTTGTTTAAAAAAAAAACAAAACTGGGGACTTCCCTGGCAGTCCAGTGGTTAAGAATCCGTGCTTCCAATGCAGGGGGTAAAGGTTCGATCCCTGGTCAGGAAACTAAGATCCCACATGCCATGAGGTACAGCCAAAAAAATTTTCAAAAAACACAAAAAGCAAAACAAAACTGTGTTCCCAGTCCCAGAGTTGGGGAAAAAGACTGTTGACAAAAAAAAAAAAAGGCTGAACAAAGGATGATTAGTGGTCCTTTTATTATACTATGTCAAAAAATGGAGTTTAAGACAAATGCAGTGGAATCATAAAGGAGACTCAAAATAAGCTTTTGTATAAAATTAAGTTAGTATATACAAACCATCTTAATCTCACAGATTGTGACCCCCCAAAAAGGCCTTTTAGTGTCTATTCTTGATTCACTCACAGTTTTGCTTCGAACTATGTAGTTTGGGGTTAAGCACATAACCTGTGCCTCAGCTTGTCTTCCTGGTTCATAAATTTTACTTTAAAGAAGCCATATTTGGGGTATATATAATACGGTTTCACAAAATTTGTTTAAATTTTAGGAAGGTCTTGAGACCGGAACCTATTGTAAATTTGCCTGAAATAGCTGAAAAATACCCAAAGAGAGTAGATTTTTAATATTTTACAAATAAGCATAAGAGCTACTGACATAGATTCAGAAGAAATGAAGGATAAGGAGGAAATCATCCGAAAAGAGTGATTATCAATGAAAAGAATGTGATCATTTTCAATAGCATAAAATTCTCTTTCTAGAACACAATAATATACATTTATAAGTTTTTATATGTGTCAACTCCAATTCGGAAATGTGAATGTCACAAACAGCATTATTAGCCTATTTTCTAGAGTTGAGTTGAAGGTCCTGTATAATCTTTTCTTAGTACCCTTTTCCTAGCTTAAAATGTAACTTCTTCAGGTCTCAACTTTGTTATTAAACGTCACATTCAACTAACTGCATATCACTGTGCATTCTTACAAGGGCATAGAAAAGAATCAGAGAGAGAGGGAGAGAGGAAGGGAGGAAGTGGAGGAAAGAAAAGAGAGAGAGAGAGAGGAGAGAGACAACATAAAAGTCTATAGTATTTCTCCTTAACAGTTTAGTTAATTTTCTTTTTTTTTAAACATCTTTATTGGAGTATAATTGCTTTACAATGGTGTGTTAGTTTCTGCTTTACAACAAAATGAATCAGTTATATATATACATATGTTCCCATATCTCTTCCCTCTTGCGTCTCCCTCCCTCCCACCCTCCCTATCCCACCCCTCCAGGCGTTCACAAAGCACCGAGCTGATCTCCCTGTGCTATGCAGCTGCTTCCCACTAGCTATCTATCTGATGTTTGGTAGTGTATATATGTCCATGCCTCTCTCTCGCTTGTGACAAAGCGAGAGACAGGTTAGTTAATTTTCAATGGAAAAGAATGATAGGTAAAACTCTCTCATGTGCAATATTAGGATTTCAAAAGAAAACAAGGAGTTGAGGTTCTCTTGAAGCCTAATCTTGGACTACTAAAAACAAAATGCAAAATGCCAACTTATAAAAGAAAAATAGAAAAGACCATTCTGCCTTAAGAGTTTTGCCAAAATGTTTCAGGCTGCTAAAGAAAAATCCTTTCCTTTCAAAGAAACTCAAAGTACTTGCTATTCATCACATTTTAAAAAATCTAACATTCATGGGAAGTGGAGATAAGGTCATTTCTTCTATTTTACATGGGGGAAAAAAGCATAGAGATTAATCATTATCCTAACGCCTTTACTCCCTGATCCAAGGCTCCCTTGTTGATTAGTACACTAATGATCGGAAGGATTCCAAACAAATTACTATTAAACAACATTAAAAAATCACAGCCTTCAGTTCAGAGTTCTAAAACAGCTGTGTTTTCTCTACAACAGTAAGTAGTATAATCCATAATTTTATAACAAAATATTTTTCTCAAAATTGAACCTTTTAAAGGCATCACATTAGGTCTTACGTTAGCCATGCCATATGATTTTTTTCATTAATAACACATTCAACTATTATGAATGAACAATGCCCAATACTTGGACTTAGGGGATTATTGATTTTAAAATGTTTTTTCATGATTTTTTTTTACTCTGATGCTGATTTTGAGATTAGTATAAATTCAATAAATCACATCTCACAAAATAACCAATATATGGGAATATTCTCTTATGGCATGATCTTAGAGTGTACTAATCTACAGGCATGAACACGGCCCAGGATGCTTCCTAAAAAAGAGAGGGGCAGAAGAGAAGAGGAAAAAAAAATCAGACCTATTTTAAGCTTTCTAAAACAAGGTAGGTTGTAAACTCTTTCAGGATGAATACCTTGTCCCCCACAGAGCTGAATATTTTTATCAGCAGGTATTCAGGAAATATGTGTTGAATTGATTACTGGTGGATCTCTATGTACTGTACAGTGCTTTACTTCCTTTGCTTCCACGGCTTCAAGAATCTAATCTTTCTCTTCACTATACAAAAAGAGGTAAAAAATAACCTTCACTGGTCACCCAGATTTCCACAATCTTAGTCCCAGAGTCTAGAACAACAAGGAATAGAAAGTAGTACTGTAGCATATTATCAAGGGAGGTTGTATATTTCCTTCTTTGGAGAGTTTTCTAAGAGAAAATTGATTACGATCTTTCTGGGACAGTTCACAGGCAGTCATTATGTGTATAGACTGGATGACCTCCTATGATTCCTTCTACCCAGATGCTTTTAATATTTTATTTTTAGCATGTTTGATGCTGAGAAAAATGGAAAAGAGTGAAAGCCATTTTTATTTTCACAATGAAGAAGGGACTTCCAGTGTTATACTCTAGGTTTCTTAATAACAAGTGACATTAATCAAAAAATAGATTAATTTTTACCATGCCCTTTCTATCTAGATATAGTTGCTTTAGCCCACTAAAGCACTGTTATAAACATTTGAAAGCCATAATGCTATTTTTTTTTTTTGGCCACCACACGCAGCCTGCGGGATACTAGTTTTCTAACGAGGGACAAAATCCGTGTCCCCTGCAGTGAAAGTGTGGAGTCCTAACCACAGGACCTCCAGGGAATTCCCCATAATGCTATTTTAAGAACAGTCTGGTACTAGGAGAAAATTTATCCACAAGAACAATAAGGCCCAACTGGATTTCGATGCTATTAATCTTGGTAATGGATGGAACCATTTTTGATCAGGTTCAAATGCTTGTGGTGGGGAGAGTTAGAAATATGTTGGGAGGGGGAAGGAGGAGCTAAAATTTTCTTTATTTATCTAATGATTTGGTGGAAACGTAAGGAGAAATATTGATTATTTCAGCACTTAGCCTCTTTGCTATATGCTTGACCAAAGGCAAACACTGAATAGCTTCCACACTGGAAAGTCTGGCTCAAGAGATGATCCTTATCAAATTTAGCATAGCAGTGGCATGAGTTAAACCCAAAGTAAATAAAGGGCATTGATACGTAGAACCCTGAACCAAACATTAAACCATATTGTTGGTTTAATCCTATAATCCTTGGGATAAAAAAAGAAACAGCCAAGGAAAACAGGAAGGGAGAATGAACATAAAATGGTTGGGGTGTTATAAATAAAAGAGTTAATGAATACACCTCAGATTTTTGTAAGGCATAATTGTTTACACAAAAGCTCAAGGTCAGGGTGGTCCCAAAGTGAAGGAATTACAGAGAAATCTAAAAGGCATTTTTCAGATAATGAAAAAGGGGCATAGCATGCTTTGTTCCAGAATCCCAAGGTAACTGATAGAAATAGTTAGGCAATGATACCACAAATCTTTAATTTGTCATCACTGCTACATTTGGCTTTAATCATAACTGTATAATAATCATGCCTGTGAAAAATGTTCACATATAAGAAGAAAGTGCAAATTGTGCCTAGGATCTACTTCCCACACCCTTCTCTAGTGAAATGGCAGGAAAACTAAGTAAAGCTTGAATTGAACTAATAAACTATTGTTGTTTTCAGAATAGTTATTCAAGGAGGAGATCATCATCAGGGTGACTAGAAGGGGTAGACAAAGTACTTTGAGACATTCGTTGGGAGGTAGAATGTTGATTCCTGTGAGACAGCATACCAAATTTCAGGCAAGTAGTTCCTGAGGTACTTCTGCCTTTGAGCCCCTCACATACAACTCCTTATTTGTAGACTGTATAACATAGTCCCTAAAATTGACATCTCCATACTACCTCACATCCTCTGGCTCAGGGAAGAGGCTGAGGAATCTTTATTCCTGGCTTTTTTCCCTTGAGGACCTGGGTCCAGAGTCTAGCCCAGTGGATGGCAATAAATATTTTCTCAATGAATTAATAAATTCGGGGGTGAAAGGAAGAAAATTCCCAACACAGCCTATAGGTCCAGCATTAGCAGGACCTGCCCATATAATTTATTCAAACTGTCTACCCTATGTAAGGCTCTGCACTTGAGCATCTCTGCCGAGTGTTTATATGGTATGTATGTATACATATACTATTAAGTTTGTTCAATGTTTTGACTTGGCTTTAATATCTGTTCTTTTATGTACAGAAACCTGCATTACGTAACTTGAAAACAATTACTATAGTAGAAACAATCTCTATAGCTTGAGAAAATATTTAGAAAAAAAATTAATGCTATTATATACAACAACATGCATCTGTCTTTTTTATCATATTCTTTTACATATAATAAAGGTTCACAACTAATCATATGAAATGAAAATTGCTATACATTTTTATTAAAACAAAATAGACACATAAATTAATGTCCACCATTGCAACTTCAAATATTTTCATGAAGCCTCATAAGGACATCAAATGGTGGTCCTTTTGCAAACATGGGTATAGAATTAGGTCATAATTATCTCACTCATTAGGAAATTGTCTAACTACCTTTCCTTTTAATTGCTTACTGGACAGATACATGTTTTGACAACCCAAAAGTTCAGGTTATGCAATTTTTCTTCCCACAGAATCTCTTAACATAAGCTGTTGCACAATATGGTATTTAATTCTTATAATGATAGCCCCTTTTTAGATGTTCTCTATATATTCCAAGCAATAAGACGTTTACGCACTATGACCCTAGTTTTATACATTAACCTGAAGGTACAATTCTAATACTTCTCTATTCAACCACGTTATGCAGTGAAAAACTAAAATCCATCTCTGTAAATGAATGATTTTCAAAAAGTAATTAGATATTGATATATAGTAAATCTACTTAGGTATCCAGACATGAATTATTTAGATAATATTGTGTTAGATGCTTTGTGTTTCAAAACATCACATGGTACATCACTTTTCATGAAATCTAGAGTCACCAAATTTCTGAAAGAATATACATGCTGTGTGGTTGGTGGGACCTCCCTCACACAGTCCCTGACATTTGGGCAGTGTAAGGATCCACTGGGATGTGTAGCTTTAGTTCAAGGTCAACTTTTCGGTAGAGTCAGACTAAATGCCAAGACAGATATATGCATACACCTCTCTTAAGCCCCCATGCAGACCCTGATCATAACCATACAATAAAAGGGATACAAATACATACTAAACAAAAATCATTCTTCAATTTGAACTTCAAAGTATAATGATAAGTCCTAATGCAACTGGACAAAGTAAATATTTAGTCACATTATCCTACAATATTTTTATATTTGCCTTTCAACAACTTCTTTTTTAAAAAATCACATAAACTCCAAGTCTGGTATAGAATTGGCCTTATTCTGGATCTTGTCACACTTCCTACTTATACCCTTTAAAACTCACCAGGTGTGGGGGCACCGTCAAGACAGTGGAGGAATAAGTGGTGGAGATCACCTTCCTCCCCACAAATACATCAAAACTACATCTACATGTGGAACAATTCCTACAGAACACCAACTGAATTCTGGCAGAAGACCTCAAACTTCCCAAAAGATGCCCTCAGGCGACCTACATGCAGAGGGGGGCCAAACCCAAAGCTGAAACCCAGGAGCTATGAGAACAAAGAAGAGAAAGGGAAATTTCTCGCAGCAGCCTCAGGAGCAGCAGATTAAATCTCCACAATTAACTTGATGTATCCTGCATCTGTGGAATACCTGAATAGACAACGAATCATCCCAAAGTTGAAGTGGTAGACTCTGGGAGCAACTGTAGATTTGGGGTTTGCATTCTGCATCTAATTTGTTTCTGGTTTTATGTTTATCTTAGTTTAGCATATAGAGCTTATTATCATTGGTAGATTTCTTTATAGATATGGTTGATCTCTTTCTTTTTTATCTATCTATCTATCTATTTTTCCCTTTTTTCTCTTTTTGTGAGTGTGTATGTGTATGTTTCTTTGTGTGATTTTTGTCTGTATAGCTTTGCTTTTGCCATTTGTCCTAGGGTTCCGACTGTCCTTTTTTTTGTTCATTTTGTTTTTTTGTAGTATGTTTTTTAGCACTTGTTATCACTGGTGAATTTGTTTTTTGATTTGGTTGCTTTCTTTTTTCTTTCTCTCTTTCTTTTTTTATTAGATCTTTTCATTTTTAATTTTAAATATTTTTTTTCTATTTTAATAATATTATTTTATTTTATCAATTTATCTCTTTCTTTCTTCCTTTCTCTTCCTTTCTTCCTTCCTTTCTTTTCTTTCTTTCTTTCTTTCTTTCTTTCTTTCTTTCTTTCTTTCTTTCTTTCTTTCTTTTCTTTCTTTATTTCTTCTTTCTTTTTCTCACTTTACTTCTGAGCCATGTGGCTGAAACAGTCTTGGTGTTCTGGCCAGGTGTCAGGTCTGACCCTCTGAGGTGGGAGAGCCGAGTTCAGGACATTGGTCCACCAGAGACCTCCTGGCCTCATGTAATATCAAAGGGCAAATGCTTTCCCAGAAATTTCCACCTCAACGCTAAGACCCAGTTCCACTCAATGACCAGCAAGCTAAAGTGCTGGACACCCTATGCCAAACAACTCACAAGACAGGAACACAACCCCACCCATTAGCAGAGAGGCTGCCTAAAATCATAAAAGGGTCACAGACACCCCAAAACAAACCACTGGACGTGGTCCTGCCCATCAGAAAGACAAGATCCAGCCTCATCCACCAGAACACAGGCACCAGTCCCCTCCACCAGAAAGCCTATGGAACCCACGGAACCAACCTTACCCACTGGGAGCAGACACCAAAAACAACGGGAACTACGAACCTGCAGCCTGCGACACGGAGAACCCAAGAACAGTAACTTAAGCAACCTGAGAAGACAGAAAAATACACAGCAGATGAAGGAGCAAGGTAAAAACTCACCAGACCAACCAAATGTAAAAGAAATAGGTAGTCTACCTGAAAAGGAATTCAGAGTAATGATAGTAAAGATGATCCAAAATAGAATGGAGAAAATACAAGAAACATTTAACGAGGACCTAAAATAACTAAAGAGTAAACAAACAATGATGAACAACATACTAAATGAAATTTAAAATTCTCTAGAAGGAATCAATAGCAGAATAACTGAGACAGAAGAATGGATAAGTGACCGGAAGGATAAAATAATGGAAATAACTACTGCAGAGCAGAAAAAAGAATGAAAAGAATTAAGGACAATCTCAAAGACTTCTAGGACAATATTAAACACACCAACATGCAAATTATAGGGGTTCCAGAAGAAGAAGAGAAAAATAAAAGGACTGAAAAAATATTTGAAGAGATTATAGTTGAAAATAGGAAACTATATGGGAAAGGAAATAGTCAATCAAGTCCAGGAAGCACAGAGAGTGCCATACAGGATAAATCCAACGAGAAACACACCAAGACGCATATTATTCAAAGTATCAAAAATTAAATACAAAGAATAAATATTAAAAGCAGCAAGGGAAAAACAACAAATAACATACAAGGGAATCCCCATAAGGTTAACAGTTGATTCTTCAGCAGAAACTCTGCCAGCCAGAAGGGAGTGGGAGTGGCAGGACATATTTAAAGTGATGAAAGGGAAAAATCTACAACCAAGACTACTCTACCCTGGAAGGATCTCATTCAGATTTGACAGAGAAATTAAAAACTTTACAGACAAGCAAAAGCTAAAAGAATTCAGCACCACCAAACAAGCTTTACAACAAATGCTAAAGGAACTTCTCTAGGCAGAAAACAAAAGAGAAGGAAAATATCTAAAATAACAAATACAAAACAATTAAGAAAATAGTAATAGAAACATACATATTGATAATAACCTTAAATGTAAGTGGATTAAATGCTCCCAACAAAACACATAGACTGGATGAATGGATACAAAAACAAGAAACACACTTCAGACCTAGGGACACATACAGATTGAAAGTGAGGGGATGGAAAAAAGATATTCCATGCAAATGGAAATCAAAAGAAAGATAGCGTAGCAGTTCACATATCAGACAAAATAGACTTTAAAATAAAGACTATTACAAGAGACAAAATAGGACACTACATAATGGTCAAGGGATCAATACAAGAAGAAGATATAATAATTTTAAATATTACGCACCCAACATAGGAGCACATCAATATATAAGGCAAATGCTAACAGCCATAAAAGGGGAAATCAACAGGAACACAATCATAGTAGGGGACTTTTAACACCCCATTTTCACCAATGGACAGATCATCCAAAATGAAAATAAGTAAGGAAACACAAGCTTTAAATGATACATTGAACAAGATGAACTTAATTGATATTTATATGACATTTCAACCAGAAACAGCAGATTACACTTTCTTCTCAAGTGCTCATGGAACATTTTCCAGGACAGATCATACCTTGGGTCACAAACCAACCCTTGGTAAATGTAAGAACATTGAAACTGTATCAAGTTTCTTTTTCAACCACAATGCTCTGAGACTATGTATCAATTAGAGGAAAAAAATGTGTAAAAATACAAACACAAGGAGGCTAAACAATACACTACTAAATAACCAAGAGATCACTGAAGAACTCAAAGAGGAAATCAAAAAATTCCAAGAAACATATGACAATGAAGACGTTATGAACCAAAACTTAAGGGATGCAGCAAAAGTAGTTCTAAAAGGGATGTTTATAGCAGAACAATCCTACCTCAAGAAAAAAGAAACATCTCAAATAAACCACCTAACTTTACACGTAAAGCAATAAGAGAAAAAAGAACAAAAAACCTGAAAGTTAGCAGAAGGAAAGAAATCATAAAGATCAGATCAGAAATAAATGAAAAATAAATGAAGGAAACAATAGCAAAAATCAATAAAACTAAATGCTGGTTCTTTGAGAAGATAAACAAAATTGATAAACCATTAGCCAGACTCATTGATTAAAACAGGGAGGAGACTCAAATCAATAGAATTAGAAATGAAAAGGAGAAGTAACAACTGACACTGCAGAAATACAAAGGATCATGAGAAATTACTACAAGAACTATATGCCAATAAAATGGACAACCTGGAAGAAATGGAAAAAATCTTAGACAAACACAACTTTCTCAGACTGAACAAGGAAGAAATAATAGAAAATATAAACAGACCAATCACAAGCACTGAAATTGAAACAGTGATTTAAAATCTTCCAACAAAAAAAGCCGAGGACAAGATGGCTTCACAGGTGAATTCTATCAACATTTAGAGAACAACTAACCCCTATCCTTCTCAAACTCTTCCAAAATATAGCAGAGGGAGCAACACTCCCAAACACATTCTACGAGGCCACTATCACCCTGACACCAAAACCAGACAAAGATGCCACAAAAAAAGAAAATTACAGGCCCATATCAATAAAGAACATGGATGCAAAAATCCTCCACTAAATACCAGCAAACAGAAACCAACAGCACATTAAAAGGATCATACACCAAGATCAAGTGGGGTTTACCCCAGGAACGCAAGGATTCTTCAATATATGCAAATAAATCAATGTGATAAGCCATATTAAAAACTGAAGGAGAAAAACCATATGATCATCTCAATAGGTGCAGAAAAAGCTTTTGACAAAATTCAACACCCATTTATGATAAAAACCCTCCAGAAAGTAGGCATAGAGGGAACTTACCTCAACATAATAAAGGGCAAATATGACAAACCCGCAGCCAACATCATCCTCAATGGTGAAAAACTGAAACCATTTCCTCTAAGATCAGGAGCAAGAAAATGTTGTCCACTCTCACTACTATTAGTCAACATAGTTTTGGAAGTTTTAGCCACAGCAATCAGAGAATAAAATGAAATAAAAGAAATCCAAATTGGAAAAGAAGAAGTAAAGCTGTCACTGTTTGCAGATGACATGATACTATATAGAGAGAATCCTAAAGATGCTACCGGAAAACTACTAGGGCTAATCAATGAATGGGGTAAAGTAGCACTATACAAAATTAATGCACAGAAAGCTCTTGCATCCCTATACACTAATGATGAAAAATCCGAAAGAGAAATTAAGGAAACACTCCCATGTACCACTGCAACAAAAAGAATATAATACCTAGGAATAAACCTACCTAAGGAGACAAATGACCTGTATGCAGAAAACTATAAGACACGAAAGAAAGAAATTAAAGATGATACAAACAGATGGGGAGATATACCATGTTCTTGGATTGGAAGAATCAACATTGTGAAAATGACTCTACTACCCAAAGCAATCTACACATTCAATGCAATCCCTATCACCAATGGAATTTTTCACAGAACCAGAACAAAATATTTCACAATTTGTATGGAAACACAAAAGACCCCGAATAGCCAAAGCAATCTTGAGAAAGAAAAACGGAATTGGAAGAATCAGGCTTCCCGATTTAAGAATATACTACAAAGTTACAGTAATCCAGACAGTATGGTACTGGCAATAAAACAGAAAGATAGATCAATGGAACAGTATAGAAATCCCAGAGATAAACCCATGAACCAATGGTCACCTTATCTTTGATAAAGGAGGCAAGAATATACAATGGAGAAAAGACAGCCTCTTCAATAAGTGGTGCTTGGAAAACTGGATAGCTACATGTAAAGGAATGATATTAGAACACTCCCTAATACCATACACAAAAATAAATTCAAATGGGTTAAAGCCCTAAATGTAAGGCCAGACGCTATCAAACACTTAGAGGAAAACATAGGCAGAACATTCCATGACATATCACAGCAAGATCCTTTTTGACCCACCTCTGAGAGAAATGGAAATAAAAACAAAAATAAACAAATGGGACCTAATCAAACTTAAAAGGTTTTCCATAGCAAAGGAAACCATAAACAGGACAAAAAGACAACCCTCAGAATGGGAGAAAATATTTGCAAATGAAGCAACTGACAAAGGAATAATGTCCAAAATTTATAAGCAGCTCATGCAGCTCAATAACAAAAAAACAAACAACCCAATCCAAAAGTGGGCAGAGGACCTAAATAGACATTTCTCCAAAGAAGATATACAGATTACCAACAAACCCATGAAAGGATGCCCATCATCACTAATCATTATAGAAATGCAAATCAAAACTGCTATGTGGTATCACCTCACACCAGTAAGAATGGGCATCATCAAAAAATCTACAAAGAATAAATGCTGGAGAGTGTATGGAGAAAAGGGAACCCTCTTGCACTTTTAGTGGGAATATAAATTGATAAAGCCACTATGGAGAACAGTATGGAGGTTCCTCAAAAAACTAAAAATAGAACTACCATACGACCCAGCAATCCCACTTCTGGGCACATACCCTGAGAAAACCATAATTCAAAAAGAGTCATGTAGGGCTTCCCTGGTAGCGCAGTGCTTGAGAATCTGCCTGCCAATGCAGGGGACACAGGTTCGAGCCCTGGTCCGGAAAGATCCCACATGCTGCAGAGCAACTGGGCCCGTGAGCCACAACTACTGAGCCTACACATCTGGAGCCTGTGCTCCACAACAAGAGAGGCCGCGACAATGAGAGGCCTGCACAATGTAATGAAGAGTGGCCCCTGCTTGTCACAACTAGAGAAAGCCCTCACACAGAAACAAAGACCCAACACAGCCAAAAATATATTAATTAATTAAACAACAACAAAAAAAGAGTCATGTACCACAATGTTAATTGCAGCTCTATTTACAATAGCCAGGACATGGAAGCAACCTAAGAGTCCATCAACAGATGAATGGATAAAGAAGATGTGGCACATATATACAATGGAATATTACTCAGCCATAAAAAGAAACAAAATTGAGTTATTTGTAGTGAGGTAGATGGACCTAGAGTCTGTCATACAGAGTGAAGTAAGTCCGGAAGAGAAAAACAAATACCATATGCTAACACATATATATGGAATCTAAAAAAAAAATGGTTCTGAAGAGCCTATGGGCAGGACAGGAATAAATACGCAGACATAGAGAATGGACTTGAGGACACGGGGAGGGGGATGTGTAAGCTGGGACAAAGTGAGAGGGTGGCATGGACATATATACACTATCAAATGTAAAATAGATAGCTAGTGGGAAGCAACCACACAGCACAGGGAGATCAGCTTGGTGCTTTTTGTCCACCCAGAGGCGTGGGATAGGGAGTGTGGGAGGGAGATGCATGAGGGAGGAGATATGGGGTTGTATGTATATGTATAGCTGATTCACTTTGTTATACAGCGGAATCTAACACACTATTGTAAAGCAATTATACTCCAATTAAGATGTTAAAAAACTCACCAGGTGTTTGTCTTATTGCCTGGCCCAGTCTCTATATCACCACCACCACGCCTGAGTGCCCCCTCAATATTGCTCTGAAGATTTAAGTTAAGACATTTATTTCTAAATTTTTTAAGTAGAAACTCATTGAAAAATCTTCACCCCAACCACTTCCATTTTTTGAGTTCAAAATATTTAGTTGATGTGCAAGACCAATTAATTATGTTTAAATTTCTGAAAGTAGGAGATCAGGTTCTACAATTTTCAGTAATAGATTTCCAATGACGATACTTGCAGAAGTTTTCTTCCATAATACTCTTAATTTTATGTCATTTATATTTCACTTGTTAGGGTAATGAGAAACAAAGGTTTAGTGATGTACTCAAATCACACAGACAACAGGACATAACGCATACCTCACCCTAAATCTACATGCTCTAGTTAAAAACTTAAATTCCCTTCCCCAACCAATGTGTCTTATCTACTTTTAGTTAGACTGTCTTACACAAGGTAATTTTCTTATATTGGGATAAAAGTACATGTTATGCAATCTAACTAATCATATACACTAAGCTATTATGACTTTAATTTTCTGCTCTAAAGAATTTTAAGTTTTTTACATGATGTAACAGGCCACTAGAATTATTCTTGGTACTGCTATAGACCAATTAAGAAGTACTTTTCATGATTTTCCAAGTTCAGAAGAAAAGCAATTTTACAATGACTTTTAAAGTAGTTTCATAGCTACATTCATACTGGGTTATGAATAAATAACACTCAGTAGGCAGAACAGCATAAAGGTTAAGATTATGGGCTCTGGAATCAGACAGACACGAGGGGTGCTTTGCTAGCTCTCTGACATTGCTAGCTCTCTGAGCCTGTTTCCTCTTCCTAAAAATAGGAAAAATAACAGGGGATTAAGAGATGCAAACTACTATGTGTAAAATGTATAAGCTACAAGGATATATTGTACAGCACACGGCATATAGCCAATATTTTATATTAACTATAAATGGAGCACAACCTTTAAAAACTGTGAATCACTGGTTGTACACCTAAAACATATAATATTGTAAACCAACTATATCACAATAAAAACGAAGGAAAAAAAGGAAGAAAATAATGGACATAATAGGAATTCTGACTTCATTGGGTTGTCACAAGAATTAAATAACACACCTAAAGTTCTTACCACTATGCCTGGCACATTTTAAGAGCTCAAAGAATGATAGCTGTTATTATTATCAACTAAAGCTGACAAATTATTTTCATGAGAAATTAAAGTGCAATGTTTTATCATATTTTTAACATATTAAGTACTTGTCTACACTCATCTTGCTTCCAAACCACACTGGATAGAATGGTTTCTCATAAAATACAGCCATTATTAAATATATATTTACTGTTTTAATTTCAGTGTTGAGAAATATGCTGCACTAATGATAAAACAATTGGCTGAGTAGTGGTGAAACAAACAGACAAAATTTTCCCATGTTGTAACTCTCAACTGGGATGAACTTTCTCCGGTTTCTAAAAGGTGAAGTTCTTTTTGTCTTGACTCACTGCTGGAAATCCCCTCAGCAAAACTGGCTCTGCTCTAACTCTATGATAGGGTCTTATTTCCAGAAAGGACTAAGCAAAAAGAACAGAACTCAAAGGCTAGAGTCCAGAACCAGAGTTTACAAGCCATAGATGTACTGCTTTCTTGATCAATTCAGATTTATAGAATCATAAAAAGCCACATTTTAATTATGCTGGTCTATAACCACACAAAGATAGTTTTCAGGGAAGAGAACCAAAGTCATAAAAGTTCAATATGTGTCACAAATGCTATTTAAAAATGTGCCCTTGGTTAGGCAATTTTATTTTAAAAAGAACTAAATTGTATATGAAATTGTTGCTACTAACCTATCTCCCTCACTTCCACCTAACTCTCACATGCAGATTATGGATGAAGACACATTTGCCTAGTTAGGCATCATCCAGCCTTTCTCTTTCTTTTCAGGCATCATCCAGTTATTAAATGGCAGTTATAGATTCCCAATCACATGATAAGATTTTAATGTATTATTGACACAATTTCTGTCCAATATCTCTACTCTAAAAGGGAGTGTAAATAGCACAGTGTTTAGGAGCCAGTTCTGGAGTCAGAACAACCTGGGTTCTAATCCCAGTTCTGCCATTTTTAACTGTTTGATCTTGAGCAATGTACCTAGTTTCTGGGTCTTAGAGATATCCCTTCCACTTACATGAAATGGATCTATTACTAGTACTTACCTCAAAATGTTACCACAAGTATTAAACTAATTGAAATAAAGTATGTAAAGCACTGGGTACAGTGCCTGACATACACAATGCATAAATAAATGTTAGGCTTTACTATTACTAAAGTCAAATCTTGATTAGTCACATTAATGAAAAGTAATGAAACAAAAATCTAGCATCACTAATACTGAATACTATTAAATATAATAATTTTTTAATTGGTCATGATATTTTATAGTTTATATTTAACTTTTGCCTGATGTTCTGGCAACCTAAAACAGTTCAAACAAACTAATAAAGCCAGAACGTGAGGGACTGAGCTAGAAAATAATCCCCTTGCTTAGAATTCTTCTCTATTGGCCAAGTGTGAAAAGTCAGCTCTGCTCTCATATTAATAAAAATAGTCATCATAAATGAGCTGCCCCTTCTCTCTAAACATATGTTTGTTTAATTTTGGTCTGCATCAGAAGAAGTAATTAAGTACTGGGTTTAAAAGGTTTTCTGGTGGGTTGCAAATTAGAGCTGAAAGCAAACAGATGGTCAGATAGTCATCAACAAATGTCAACCTGTTTAATTTTATCGGTAAGAAATGAAACACAACATTCACCCTTGAAAATTCAATTAAAGCAGAAAATATTCCTGTAAAATATATATGTTTTATGGCACAATATATATTTTAGAAAAGAATTTAGAGATTAACTACAGAGAATTAGAACATTCTATCTGATTGTGTCTGGGGCTTCAATTTTTTTTTCCAGCTCAACCTAGGGGGAGGGTTGACCTTACAGTTTATTGATCAAAACCCTTTCCTCAATAGAGTAACTAGTCTTTGAGCAAAAATGAACCTATTTTATCCCTTTATCCTACCAGATTAGGAAACTTTTACTACCCTTCTGCAATATATTCTTTCTTATAACCATTCTACTTTCAAGTACCATATAATCACCATCATTGATAACTGTGTTTCCCAAGCCTCTTTAAATTGGGCCAAAGTATTCCAAAGGCTTTGCCATTGTTGCTGTGTGTTTAAGGAAATCAGTCACCAAATATAGGGCACCAATCTGAAGGCAATGATCTTGAGTTCCTGCATTTGCCATGGGAGAGCTGCCATTTTCCATTGTTCAGGGCATCCAGAAAGCATATCCAAACAGTCATCTCATGAAGAGTTTCTAAGTTTTCTCTTAGTTTATGAATAACTTTACACAGCATTCAAACAAACCTTGGCAGCTACGACAAAGACCATAGCATACATCAAATTGACGTTCAATTTATAAATACAAAGACAGAGAAGCTACCATATATGACAAACCTACAGCTAACATCATACTAATGGTGAAAAGCTGAAAGCATTTCCTCTAAGATCGGGAACAAGACAAGGATGTCCACTCTAGCCACTTTTTTCAACATAGTTTTGGAAGTCCTAGCTATGGTAATCACAGAAGAAAAAGAAATAAAAGGAATTCGAATTGGAAAAGAAGAAAAACTGTCATTGTTTGCAGACAACATGATACTGTACACAGAAAATCCTAAAGATGCTACCAGAAAATTCCTAGAGCTCATCAATGAATTCAGTAAAGTTGCAGGATACAAAATTAATACAGACATCTGTTGCATTTATATACACTAACAATGAAAGATCAGAGAGAGAAATTAAAGAAACAATACCATTTACCATCACATCAAAAAAAAAAATAACAAACTTAGGAATATACCTACCTAAGGAGACAAAAGACCTGTACTCCGAAAACTATAAGATGCTGATGAAAGAAATCAAAGACAACACAGACAGATGGAAATATATACCATGTCCTTGGATTGTAAGAATCAGTATTGTCAAAATGACTATACTACACAAGGCAGTCTACAGACTCAGTGCAATCTCTATCAAATTACCAATGGCATTCTTCATAGAACTAGAACAAAAAAATCTTAAAATTTGTATGGAGACATGAACGACCCCAAGCAACCAAAGCAATCTTTTTTGTTTTTTGTGGTTTTTTTTTTTTTTTTTTTTTTTGCAGTATGTGGGCCTCTCACTGTTGTGGCCTCTCCCGTTGTGGAGCACAGGCTCCGGACGCGCAGGCTCAGTGGTCATGTCTCACGGGCCCAGCCGCTCTGTGGCATGTGGGATCTTCCTGGACCAGGGCATGAACCCGTGTCCCCTGCATCGGCAGGTGGACTCCCAACCACTGCACCACCAGGGAAGCCCCAAAGCAATCTTGAGAAAGAAAAACAGAGCTGGAGAAATCAGGCTCCATGACTTCAGTCTATACTACAAAGCTACAGTCATCAGAGCAGTATGGTACTGGCACAAAAACAGAATTATAGCTCAATGGAACAAGATAGACAACCCAGAAATAAACCCACACAACTATGGCAATTAATCTATGACAAAGGAGACAAGACTATAAAATGGAAGAAAGACAGTTTCTTCACTAAATGGTGCTGGGAAAACTGAACAGCTACATATAAAAAAATGAAATTAGAATATTCTTTAACACCAGACACACAAAAAAACCCTCAAAATGGATTAAAGACCTAAATGTAAGACCAGACACTATAAAACTCTTAGAGGAAAACGTAGGCAGTACACTCTTTGATATAAATCACAGCAAGTTCTTTTTTGATCTATCTCCCAGAGTAATGGAAATGAAAACAAAAATAAACAAATGGGACCTAAATAAACCCCAAAGCTTTTGCACAGCAAAGGAAACCATAAACAAAATGAAAAGACAACCCACAGAATGGGAGAAAAATATTTGAAAACAAAGCAACTGACAAGGGATTAATCTCCAAAATTTACAAACAGCTCATGAAGCTCAATATCAAAAATAAAACAAATAACCCAATCAAAAATATGCAGAAGACCTAGAGACATTTCTACAAAGAAGACACACAGATGGCCAAGAGGCACATGTAAAGACACTCAACATTGCTAATTATTAGAGAAATGCAAATCGAAACTGCATTGAGATATCACATCACACCAGTTAGAATGGCCATCATCAAAAAGTCTGCAAACAATAAATGCTGGAGAGGGTGTGGAGAAAAGGGAAATCTCCTACACTGTTGGTGGGAATGTAAATTAGTACAGCGAGCATGGAGAACAGTATGGAGGTTCATTAAAAACTAAAAATAGAGCTACCATATGATTCAGCAATCACACTCCTGGGCATATATCCAGAGAAAACCATGGTTGGAAAGGATACATGCACCCCAATGTTCACTGCAGCACTGTTACAATAGCCAAGACAGGGAAGCAACCTAAATGTCCATCGACAGATTAATGGATAAATAAGATGTGGTATATATATATAATGGAATAATACCCAGCCATTAAAAAGAATGAAATAATGCCATTTGCAGCAACATGGATGCACCTGGAGATTATCATACTAAGTGAAGTAAGTCAGACAGAGAAATACAAATATCATATGATATCGCTTATATGCGGAATCAAAAAAAATGATACAAATGAGCTTATTTACAAAACAGAAACAGACTCACAGACTTAGAGAATAAACTATGGTTACCAGGGGGGATGTGGGGGGGATAGATTGGGAGTTTGGGATTGACATACACACACTGTCATATTTAAAATAAAATGCCTTCCCATGAAAAAAAAAAGAGACAGAGGAGCAAAATACTCTTCACCTAAATGCAATTACTTTTGAATCATATAGATGAAGAACTGTGGCTTGTTGTTCTACATCCATATTATCCCAATGAAGAAAATACTGCCTAGTGACTAATGATTTGGCAATCGCAAGTGTTCATTTTATTTGCTTGTTTCTATAACTTGTGCACAGAATAATGCCACAGAGGAAAATCACATATATTTCATTTACTATATGGACAATCCAAGCTACAACTAGTTTATGTTTTAGCAGTCATAAAAAAGATCATTTTACAAAAGTTAGACCATAAATAACACCCTCAGAAATATACAATCTATCTATCTACCACAATCTTAAAATTTCTACATCAAGTACACCTAAAATGCATAGAGACTGTGAAATGCAGATTATTATGGATCTGAGGAAAAGAAGTATGGGAAGAAAGCTCCAAACCAGTTATAATTCTCCAAGCTATCATCTCTCTAGCAATCCTGATCAAAGGCCAATGTTGATTTTTGTTAAAAGTTATTGAAATTTATTAAGTTTATTATAGGTTCTGTGCTTACTAGTCTTTTTCCATTAAATGCAAACTTACAGGACATTACAATTTCGAGGAAAAATATGGCGTATATTATTTTTTTACAATAGGTCAAAACATGCACAAACAGTTTTGAACAGGCAGAAATCACTTCCTACTGACAAACAACTTGGGAGGTGCATTCTTGCTAAATGGTTTTCATAAAAAAAAAAAAAGTATTAAGACCTGAATTTTCACCTTGACCTATACTAGACCAGTTCCAAATCTGCATCTTCTCTATCTTCCTGGCCTTCAGTGAATTTAGCCTACTTACTGACATTCACCTTTAGACATGCTATCCCTCCTCTACACTAGCTCCTCATTTTTCTATTCTCCTGTATGTATATGCCCAAGCAATTCCACTTACAGGACTTACTCCCTTCTGTACCTCTCATCTCATGTTCACATTTATCTCTGCACGCCTCCTAGATGTCATGCATCACTGGGACAATGTATTTCTTTAAACATATGTCATTTGGATTCAAACAGCTTGTGTTGAATTCAAGCTCTGTGGCTTACTATTTGTGTGACCTTGAGAAAGTTGTTTAACCTCTCTGAACCTGTATTTCCTTATCTTGAAAACAGAGATAATCATAGTATCTAACTCATAGGACTAGAAATTGCCAAGAAAAAATGAGATTCTACCCGACACACTTAAGTGTTCCTACTTACTAACACTATTATGGCTACTATCAAGAAATCCATTGCAAAAACTAATGTACCTTGGGCTTCCCTGGTGGCGCAGTGGTTGAGAGTCCGCCTGCCGATGCAGGGGACACGGGTTCGTGCCCCAGTCTGGGAAGATCCCACATGCTCTGGAGCGGCTGGGCCCGTGAGCCATGGCCACTGAGCCTGCGCGTCCAGAGCCTGTCTTCCGCAACGGGAGAGGCAGAAAAAAAACAAAACAAACAAACAAAAAACCAATATACCTGCTTTCATCTCTAAACTTTTTTTTTTTTTTTTTTTTTTTTTTTTTGCGGTCCGCGGGCCTCTCACTGCTGTGGCCTCTCACTGCTGTGGCCTCTCCCGTTGCGGAGCACAGGCTCCGGACGCGCAGGCTCAGCGGCCATGGCTCACGGGCCCAGCCGCTCCGCGGCATGTAGGATCTCCCCGGACAGGGGAACGAACCCGTGTCCCCTGCATCGGCAGGCGGACTTTCAACCACTGCGCCACCAGGGAAGCCCTCATTTATAAACTTTTGAGAAGCAAGTGCTATACCTCTGTATTACGGCAGAGTTGAGTACAAGTTTGAAAAGTTTTTTTTTTTTAAATTGGTCTATGAAGGAAAGGGAGTCTTAAGGTCACACTAAGTTGCAATCATCATAGATCCTCCCTTGCCTGATACAACATCTAGTATTGGTTATTTTTATGAAAATCACTAGCAGGAGTAAGAAAATAGTCAAAGATTCATAATCCAAAACCAAAAGCTTTCTTTTAAATGCTCTTCAGAAAACTACACTTAGTCACTTATAGAAGCATCTCACTTTGTACAATTGCTGGATTCGTGTTAGGATGTTTGCCCCAAAATTTCTAAACCGTATGTTAAAAACAACATGACAGCTTTCTTAAAGGAAAAAACCTTAGTATTGCAAGCTGAAGAGTCCCCATTTATGTTACAAAGGAGCTCTTCTGAAGTATACTCATTTTATCCTGTTTTAATATTATTTAAAAGTACTATAAGATTATAATACAATAAGAATTTATTTTGGCAATATGCAGTAGAATTTTGATATCAGGTTCATAGGAACTATAATTACTGCAACAACAAACAAATTTATAATTACCCATAAGAAAAACAATTGAAACAAAACAAAAAAAGCATAAATATTTCTTATTTGCATAGTCTTCAACAATGGAATCTAATAATGTACATAGTAGGAGACAGTAGTCATTTTTAAGGCCCTAAGAAACTTAAGTCTTAACAAAGAGAGAGGTATAGTTGTTCTCATTTGAATAGAAATTCTGAAAGGAGTTTCTTCTTGAATCTGCTTTTCAGGGAGGGGTAGAAGAGCAAGAAAGCAAAGAATAAATAGCAGTACTGAAACTGCACGTCACCCAAAGTGAAATCACCAAAACTAGCTTCCTGATCTGCCCAACCTAATTAGGGATTTAACTAAAGGTATTAAGCTGATGTTTTAAATTATACAATTATTTTATTGGAATTGAGACTCTGGGCAGCTTTAACATATTTTAAATATCATAATATATATGGAAAATAATAAGGCAAGAGGCTCATAAAGTGAAGTTCAAAGACAATATAAAAAGTTTTCTTTTTTCCAACCTAAACTTGCTCCAAAAGTGTAACTTTAAGTATTCTATTTCAAAACTGTCTAAACACACCCACAAGTGGTAGCCAGAGAAGACAAGTTGAAGGTTCAAACTCCTTGTGATTTCACGCAACTTTCAGTTCTATTCCAAACCCTCTTGGGGGTAAACAAAACAAAAACAAAAACACAACAGCAACAGAAAACATGGGATAGCTGCTGCTCTGAAGCTCAGAAGAGGGAGGGGGTTCATACATTCTACATTCTGATCCCACACATCTGCTCTTGCCACTGTTGCCTTTTCTCCTGAGCTGTGAAACACAGAGACACTTTCATTTACCATGAATATACACTCTGCTTTCACTCCAGCTTAGCCTATTTCTCCCCACAACTGGTGAAAATTGTTATTCTAAATTAAGAGCACGGGGGATGAGAGAGGGTTTCCCTATCATTTGAAGAAGCCACCACTGGAATCCGCAAATACACAAGAAGGCACTTGTTAGTTCCCTTCCAGTTCTCAATGTATTTGAAGCAGTTAGAAACTGTTTGAAGTAGCATCTTTTGAAAGAAAAGAAAAGGTCAAAATAAGGGACAATATGGAAGGGAAAAACAGGTCCCTTGTTACATTGTTTAAAAAGAAAACCCACAACTTTATATCATTGTTCCCAACTTCTACTCCCATTCTGTCTAGTTCTAACAGACTCTTTAGGCTGAAGTTAAATACCCCCTCCTACACAGTGGCAAAATATAACTATTTGATTACAAGGGTCTCACTCTGTGAAATATAATCACAGTGCCTCAGTAGGCCTCCACTCAGTCATCATCAGTAACAGCATGTTTTACATCCTTTACAGATGTGCACTCCTGCCCCTGCCTCAGTACCTACAGCAAATATGTGAAATGTCCCACTCTTGAAACTTACCAGTGTGAGACTTTCTTGACTTCTTCACCTAACCCCAAAGACCCTATACCACCATCTCCCATTTACCAAAACTCGGTAGCTTTCTTTTTTCTTCAGAGAAGAAATGTGGGACTAACATCACTAGGCAAACAAAGCTAAACTCCATGGAAAAATGAAATCGATGCAACAAAGAGAAGAAAGGGAAGAAGGGGGTGGGGTGGGAAATGCGGGTGTCTAACGAAGGAGAAACTGCCAGACTAACTTCTGCAATTTAACGGTTCTGGGGCAGCAGGAGACTGATGTGTAGAAAAACAACAAAGGTGGGCTTCCCACCCTCCTTACCGCCGTGGAGCCAGAGGAAGATGCAATATACACACGGATCACCATCTTGGTTGGGAACAGCGGCTGTAGTTGTTTGAGTCCTGCAAACGCCTGGAAAGCAGCTGCAGCAAAGGCTGGAATCAAGCTAGGGGCCTTACAGAGGTTGGAAAAGAAGGGTGGGGGAAGGTAGAAGGGGAACTCGCCAGAGCCCCGCCTCCTCCCTTGGCTGCTTTCACTGGGCTCAGAGGGCGGCAGTCCCAGCCCCAAACCCCGGAAGGCACAGGCTCGTTTACATCATTTCTAAATTTTTTTTTTAATTGGGAATCTCGAATAGCACCGCGAGATCTGTTGAAACATTTATTTTTGACCATTCCTTCTCTGAGAAGAGGGAAAGGAGAAAGAAAAAGAAAGAGAGAGCGTTGAATTAAATTAGATTGCGATGAAGGATATTTTCCCACGTAGACTCAAAGTTCTGCGTGTAACTTCCTGCTCAGAAGTGTATGCAAATAAGATGTCTTCTTTAAAAGAGGAAGTTCTGCGTTGAATCCAGACACTAGTGATAAAGACCAAGTTCTCAAAGCCTTGTGCATTTTAAGACTCCTATTACGTAGTGATTGTTCTGATGTTAGCTGGTGGCAGGAATTGGACTTTGAAGCACTGAGCGCTGCCTTGGAAGGTTTAGGAAAAGTGTCAAGTTTCCCAAAGCCCAGAAACAGCAGGATTGGTTTTCTTTTTGAGTTTTGCTTTTTGTTAAATTACGGAATCCTGCTTCCGTGAGAATTTGCAGGAAACCTGATTGACTGGCAAACTCAAGAATGGAGGAAGAAACTGCAAATCAAAAAAAAAAAAAAAAAAAAAAGGAAAATACAGTGTAAGAACGTGAAAGATTTCTGTTACGTTTTGTTTGCTTTCTAACTGACTGGGGAAAGGGAGTTTGTATCATATGTTGCAGGAGATGTGGAAATGGTGAACAGAGAGAGCAAATGGTTATTTGTAGCTCTAGGGAAATGAGCAAACAATTGGTAATGCCCAGAGAGGGACTATATACTTCAAAAGTGTAATTTCACCTTCCCAAATTATGTCAAATGAACAGAAATAAGGAACTTGCAAGATGAATGAGAGTGGAGAAAGGGTGTCAGTCGCCTGCCCTACTTCTTTACCTTTACTTTGAAGTTTGTCCTCCCTCTCCATTCTAGTGATTTATCATCTTTGTCTAGGTTCAGTAATTGTAACAGCTTCCTAACTGTTCCCTGTTCACAGATTCTCCCTTCTCCAAACTCTGTGATCCATACAACAACCTCAAGAGGTGGATATTATCACATCAATTTTTCAGATGAAGAAACAAACCCAATAAAATACTTTTCCTAAAGTTATTTAGCTAGTAAATTCCAGAGTTAAGATTGGTCTTCAAGTCCAACCAACTCCAAAGGCCACCCTCTTAAATATCATTTTAATACACTGCCTGTAACAGGGAAAGTACTCAATAATTGTTAGCTATTTTTCTTCCTAAAATATCAGTTTCATGTGTCACTAAAGACAATGTAGGCTGAAATACTTAAGATAGGTTTCCAGGGCTTCCCTGGTGGCGCAGTGGTTGAGAGTCCGCCTGCCGATGCAGAGGACACGGGTTCGTGCCCCGGTCTGGGAAGATCCCACATGCCGTGGAGCGGCTGGGCCCGTGAGCCATGGCCGCTGAGCCTGCGCATCCGGAGCCTGTGCTCCGCAACGGGAGAGGCCACAACAATGAGAGGCCCGCACACAGCAAAAAAAAAAAAAAAAAGATAGGTTTCCATTGCTAGATTATGTTTCTAAAGTGCTCCCACCGTAATCTGGCCCTACACTATCCATACAGTCTTACCCATTGCTCCCCCAAACTAACTTCCTTGAATAATCATTGGTGACTCCCCACTGCAATAACCATACTTATTACCATTTCCATGCCTTTGCTCTTCCTGTTCCTTTCTTTGCCTTTTCCCCACATCGTCATACTTTTCTGCCTTCTCCATCTGTCCAACTCTTACCTTTATTAGATGCAAATCAAAATCTTTATACTAATGATCAGACTGAAGTAAGTCAGGGTGACCTAGCCACCCTCATCATGGTCAACATCAGGGTGACTGTTATTGTGCTTCCTAGACCACAGAACAGGAAAATCTTCCTTCAGGTTGTGATTTGGCATAATGGGCATAATTTGCCATGTAATAACATAATCTAACCTACCACCTCTCAGTGGTCAATATATATTCTATTTGGACCTATAGTTTATTTTGAATTGATAAAAAAATAAAGAGAAAGAAAGGAAAACTCTTCTATGTATTCTACATACGCATATGACAAAATTAACATCTCCAGAAAACTGAGTGGCAGACAGGATTAGCAATGAGTCCAGTGGATCTTATCAGGAACTTTGAGAAATGGGAAGACAATTCCTGGTGTTTCATTTCTTTTAAATACAGATGTATTAACCTAAGTGAAAATTTTCCCCATAAATTCATATATAAACAAAATCTATTGGTCCTTATTAACAATACTTGGGATACAAGGGGCAGGGGGGCTTTACCAATGATTTTATCCTAGAAAATAACATTGTAGGTTATATTATACTTGTTCCTTACTATAGTTAACCATCTCTGGAATGTACATTTTAGAATGGTCATTTTTGCTTCATTTTAATAGTTCATAGAGCAGTCTCCAAAACCATCTGTTCATATAATTCAACTGGAAAGGTTAAGGTCTGATTAAAGAAGATGGATCAAGGGTTTTCAAACAGTATTTGTGACCAATTGCCACAGGAAATCTATTCATTTTTTAATGAAATAATATTTTTCATAACATAAAATGATTTTATACTGTGTGCAGAAAACTTAACAAACATTGACAAGAAAAAAATCACCCACATTACTATTTAATATAGTAATACTACTATATTAAAAGTAGTATCTGGAGATAACTACTTTTAATATGGTGGCATAAGCATTTCCAACCTAGTCAGAGATAGACAGATGAGGGTGGGTTGAGGGGTTGAGAGAAGTGGTAAAGAGGAAGAGAGAGAGAGAATGTATTTTTCCAATTTATTACAAGATACATACTATTTTTTAATTGCTCTTTGTCACTTAGAAAATATATTTTAAAACTTAGCACAGGACAGAAAATATTATCCTACATGATTTTAATGGCTTTACATGATTCCATTTTACAGATGTACCAAAATGTATTTAAACATTTCTGTATTATTGAACATATTGCTTGTTTTTAATTATTCTATGTAGTTAGGACTGCAGTATACATTTATCAATAAATCTTTGCCCACATCTCTAAAAATTTTTTCAAAGTAAATTCCTAGATGTGCAATTGCTGGCAAACTGGAGAGTTACTCCAGCCTATTGTTATAATGTTATAATTTGGACCCAGTATTGCCCTGATCTGAGAGGAAAAGAATGTTGATTTCATTGAAAAACTAGCTGATGTTTTCCCAATCACAAGAATTCGGTTGGGGAGGTTTGAGTAGAGGCTTTATGGCCATGGTTGTAGAGAATGGAATCTAAGGACAGTTCTTGGCAGGTTTTACTCTCCTCTTCTCCCTCACTGATTTTCCTGATATAAGTCCCTAACGTTTGGAACTTTGCTGAGGTGGCAGGTAAGTTCCTACATATACTTCCCTGCCCCATACCTCCTTAGATGCACCAGGCACTCATACTGGTAATGGCATTAGAATGAATACAGCACTACACAGAAACATACATTTTGGTTCTCTGTGCTGAATTTTTGGGCCAACTGCTGAGCTGGAGGGCATAGGACAGTTTCAGTGAGATGTACATACAGTGGTAGAATTGGGGTGAATGGCATGGGCACAGGTGAACAGATAGAATATGAAGGTTACAGAATTGAGGATATCTGTCACATGGAATGGTTTCACACAGGTGTCTAATAAATTCTGGTAGATATGGGTCGTGCATATGACATAGGATGTAAACTAGAAGACGTCTCACATCCAGAAATTCTACCTCAGGTTTCAATCTCCATGCTTCACTCCTCTGAAACATTTTTGCTGTATTCACTAGAGGTTCTGCTTTATGATGAGAAAACTCTCCCACATCAACATTTCTCTGAATTTTCCTTCTATCTCCTTGCCTTAACTGATACCTACTTCGTCAGGACAGCTTTTACCTTTTGCAAGTGGAGACTGCTTATGCTCTCACAACCCTCTCAGGGTTAGTTGTCTCCAGGTGGGTTATTTTCATTCCGCATGCTGAAAGAGAAGGTCTGCCTAGAAGCTTCATTATCTTGCTCAGCAAATTCCCACTCTGGGCAAAAGCAGTGCTAACTCATCACTGAGCTCTTTGAAGTTAAAATTCATCCCCTTTTCTTTTCTTTTTTTTTTTTCAATTTCACCTAAGTTGTGAATTTATTGGCATAAAGTCGTTCATAATATTGTCTTATTCTCCTTTTAATATGTGTAGAATTTTTAGTGGTATCGCCTCTCTCATTTCTGACATTGGAAATTTGCATCTTTATTTTTTTTTCTGATCTGTTTGGCTAGAAGATTATTGAGTTTGTTGGTCTTCTCAGGGAAACAGATTTGGATTTCACTGATTTTCTATCTTCTTTTTCAGTCATATTGATTTCTTCATTGATCTTATTTCTTTTTTTTTGCTTTAGCTTTAATATGATTTTCGTTTTCTAGTATCTTTTTTTTGAACTTTTTTTCTTTACATCTTTACATCTTTATTGGAGTATAATTGCTTTACAATGGTGTGTTGGTTTCTGCTTTATAACAAAGTGAATCAGTTATACATATACATATGTTCCCATATCTCTTCCCTCTTGCATCTCCCTCCCTCCCACCAACCCTATCCCACCCCTCTAGGTGGTCACAAAACACTGAGCTGATCTCCCTGTACAATGCGGCTGCTTCCAACTAGCTATCTATTTTACGTTTAGTACTGTATATATGTCCATGCCACTCACTCACTTTGTCACAGCTTACCCTTCCCCATCCCCATATCCTCAAGTCCATTCTCTAGTAGGTCTGTGTCTTTATTCCTGTCTTACCCCTAGGTTCTTCATGACATTTTTTTAATTCCATATATATGTGTTAACATATGGTATTTGTCTTTCTCTTTCTGACTTACTTC
The DNA here is from genome assembly GCF_963455315.2 of Globicephala melas. Classification (NCBI taxonomy): domain Eukaryota; kingdom Metazoa; phylum Chordata; class Mammalia; order Artiodactyla; family Delphinidae; genus Globicephala; species Globicephala melas. The sequence continues at coordinate 61,212,540 of NC_083335.1, forward strand.
ACTCCGTATGACAGACTCTAGGTCCATCCACCTCATTACAAATAGCTCAATTTTGTTTCTTTTTATGGCTGAGTAATATTCCATTGTATATATGTGCCACATCTTTATCCATTCATCCGATGATGGACACTTAGGTTGTTTCCATCACTGGGCTATTGTAAATAGAGCTGCAATGAACATTTTGGTAATTTACTCTTTTTGAATTATGGTTTTCTCAGTGTACATGCCCAGTAGTGGGACTGCTGGGTCATATGGTAGTTTTATTTGTAGTTTTTGAAGGAACATCCATACTGTTCTCCATACTGGCTGTACCAATTCACATTCTCACCAGCAGTGCAAGAGTGTTCCCTTTCCTCCACACCTTCTCCAGCATTTATTGTTTATAGATTTTTTGATGTTGGCCATTCTGACTGGTGTGAGATGATATCTCATTGTAGTTTTGATTTGCATTTCTCTAATGCTTAATGATGTTGAGCATTCTTTCATGTGTTTGTTGGCAGTCTGTATCTCTTCTTTGGAGAAATGTCTATTTAGGTCTTCTGCCCATTTTTGGATTCGGTTGTTTGTTTTTTGTTATTGAGCTGCATGAGCTGCTTGTAAATTTTGGAGATTAATCCTTTGTCAGTTGCTTAATTTGCAAATATTTTCTCCCATTCTGAGGGTTGTCTTTTGGTCTGGTTTATGGTTTCCTTTGCTTTGCAAAAGCTTTGAAGTTTCATTAGGTCCCATTTGTTTATTTTTATTTTTGTTTCCATTTCTCTAGGAGGTGGGTCAAAAAGGATCTTGCTGTGATTTATGGCATAGAGTGTTCTGCCTATTTTTTCCTCTAAGAGTTTGATAGTTTCTGGCCTTATATTTAGGTCTTTAATCCATTTTGAGCTTATTTTCGTGTATGGTGTTAGGGAGTGATCTAATCTCATACTTTTACATGTACCTGTCCAATTTCCCAGCACCACTAATTGAAGAGGCTGTCCTTTCTCCACTGTATGTTCCTGTCTCCTTTATCAAATATAAGGTCACCACATGTCTGTAGGTTAACTCTGGGCTTTCTATCCTGTTCCATTGATCTATATTTCTGCTTTTGTGCCAGTACCATACTGTCTTGATTACTGTAGCTTTGTAGTATAGTCTGAAGTCAGGGAGCCTGATTCCTCCAGCTCTGTTTTTCGTTCTCAAGATTGCTTTGACTATTCGGGGTCTTTTGTGTTTCCATACAAGTTGTGGAATGTTTTGTTCTAGTTCTGTGAAAAATGCCAGTAGTAGTTTGATAGGGATTGCATTGAATTGGTAGATTGCTTTGGGTTAGTAGAGTCATTTTCACAATGTTGATTCTTCCAATCCAAGAATATGGTATATCTCTCCATCTATTTGTGTCATCTTTAATTTCTTTCATCAGTGTCTTATAATTTTCTGCCTACAAGTGTTTTGTCTCCTTAGGTAGGTTTATTCCGAGATATTTTATTCTTTTTGTTGCAATGGTAAATGGGAGTGTTTCCTTGATTTCACTTTCAGATTTTTCATCATTAGGGTATAGGAATGCCAGAGATTTCTGTGCATTAATTTTGTATCCTGCTACTTTAATAATTCATTGATTAGCTCTAGTAGCTTTCTAGTAGCATGTTTAGGATTCTCTATGTATAGTATCATGTCATCTGCAAACAGTGACAGGTTTACTTCTTCTTTTCTGATTTGGATCCCTTTTATTTCCTCTTCTTCTCTGATTGCTGTGGCTGAAACTTCTGAAACTATGTTGAATAAGAGTGATGAGAGTGGGAAACCTTGTCTTGTTCCTGATCTTACTGTAAATGCTTTCAGTTTTTCACCATTGAGGATGATGTTGGCTGTGGGTTTGTCATATATGGCCTTTATTATGTTGAGGAAAGTTCCCTCTATGCCTACTTTCTGCAGGGTTTTTATCATAAAAGGGTGTTGAATTTTGTTGAAAGCTTTCTCTGCATCTATTGAGATGATCATATGGTTTTTCTCCTTCAATTTTTTAATATGGTGTATCATGTTCATTGATTTGTGTCTATTGAAGAATCCTTGCATTTCTGGAATAAACCCCACTTGATCATGGTCTATGATCCATTTAATGTGCTGTTGGATTCTGTTTGCTAGTATTTTGTTGAGGGTATTTGCATCTATGTTCATCAGTGATATTGGCCTGTAGTTTACTTTCTTTTGACATCCTTGTCTGGTTTTGGTATCAGGATGATGGTGACCTCGTAGAATGAGTTTGGGAGTGTTCCTCCCTCTACTATATTTTGGAAGTGTTTGAGAAGGATAGGTGTTAGCTGCTCTCTAAATGTTTGATAGAATACCCCTGTGAAGCCATCTGGTCCTGGGCTTTTGTTTGTTGGAAAATTTTTATTCACAGCTTCAATTTCAGTGCTTTTGATTGGTCTGTTCATATTTTCAACTTCCTCCTGATTCTGTCTTGGCAGGTAGTGCATTTCTAAGAATTTGTCCGTTTCTTCCAGGTTGTCCATTTTATTGGCATAGAGTTGCTTGTAGTAATCTCTCATGATCTTTTGTATTTCTGCAGTGTCAGTTGTTACTTCTTTTTCGTTTCTAATTCTATTGATTTGAGTCTTCTCTCTTTTTTTCATTATGTGTCTGGCTAATTGTTAATCAATTTTGTTTATCTTCTCAAAGAAACAGCTTTTAGTTTTATTGATCTTTGCTATTGTTTCCTTCATTTCTTTTTCATTTATTTCTGACCTGATCTTTATGATTTTTTTCCTTCTGCTAACTTTGGGATTTTTTTGTTCTTCTTTCTCTAATTGCTTTAGGTGCAATTTTAGGTTGTTTATTCGAGATGTTTCCTGTTTCTTGAGTTAGGATAGTATTGCTATAAAATTCCCTCTTAGAACTGCTTTTGCTGCATCCCATAGGTTTTGGGTCATCGTGTCTCCATTGTTGTTTCTAGATATTTTTTGATTTACTCTTTGATTTTTTCAGTGATCTCTTTGTTATTAAGTAGTGTATTGTTTAGCCTCCTTGTGTTTGTATTTTTCACAGATCTTTTCCTGTAGTTGATATAGTCTCATAGCGTTGTGGTCAGAAATGATACTTGATACAATTTCAGTTTTCTTAAATTTACCAAGGCTTGATTTGTGACACAAGATATGATCTATCCTGGAGAATGTTCCATGAGAACTTGAGAAAAATGTGTATTCTGTTGCTTTTGGATGGAATGTCCTATAAATATCAATTAAGTCCATCTTGTTTAATGTATCATTTAAAGCTTGTGTTTCCTTATTTATTTTCATTTTGGATGATCTGTCCATGGGTGAAAGTGGGGTGTTTAAGTCCCCTACTATGAATGTGTTACTGTCGATTTCCCCTTTTATGGCTGTTAGCATTTGCCTTATGAATTGAAGTGCTCCTATATTGGATGCATAAATATTTACAATTGTTATATCTTCTTCTTGGATCAATCCCTTGATCATTACGTGGTGTCCTTCCTTGTCTCTTCTAATAGTCTTTATTTTAAAGGCTATTTTGTCTGATATGAGAATTGCTACTCCACCTTTCTTTTGGTTTCCATTTGCATGCAATATATTTTTCCATCTCCTTACGTTCAGTCTGTATGTCTCTCTAGGTCTGAAGTGGGTGTCTTGTAGGTAGCATATATATGGGTCTTGTTTTTGTGTCCATTCAGCCAGTCTGTGTCTTTTGGTAAGAGCATTTAATCCATGTACATTTAAGGTAATTATCGATATGTATGTTCCTATTCCCATTTTCTAAATTGTTTTGGGTTTATTATTGTAGGTCTTTTCCTTCTCTTGTTTTTTCTTGCCTATAGAAGTTCCTTTAACATTTGTTGTAAAGCTGGTTTGGTGGTGCTGAACTCTCTCAGCTTTTGCTTGTCTGTAAAGGTTTTAATTTCTCCATCAAATCTGAATGAGATCCTTGCTGGGTAGACTAATCTTGGTTGTAGGTTTTTCTCCTTCATCACTTTAAATATGTCCTGCCAGTCCCTTCTGGCCTGCAGAGTTTCTGCTGAAAGACAAGCTGTTACCCTTATGGAGATTCCCTTGTGCATTATTTGATGTTTTTCCCTTGCTTCTTTTAATATTTTTTTTTGTATTTAATTTTTGACAGTTTGATTAATACTTGTCTTGGTGTATTTCTCTTTGGATTTATCCTGTATGGGACTCTCTGTCCTTCCTGCACTTGATTAACTATTTCCTTTCCCATATTAGGGAAGTTTTCAATGATGTCTCAGAGGTCTCTGAGACGGTTTTCAGTTCTTTTCATTCTTTTTTCTTTATTCTGCTCTGCAGTAGTTATTTACACTATTTTATCTTCCAGGTCATTTATCCATTCTTGTGCCTCAGTTATTCTGCTATTGATCCCATCTAGAGTATTTTCAATTTCATTTACTGTGTTGTGCATCATTGCTTGTTTCATCTTTACTTCTTCTAGGTCCTTGTTAAACATTTATTGCATTTTCTCTATTCTATTTCCAAGATTTTGGATAATCTTTACTATCATTATTCTGAATTCTTTTTCAGGTAGACTGCCTAGTTCCTCTTTGTTTGTTAGGTCTGGTGGGTTTTAGCTTGCTCCTTCATCTGATGTGTGTTTTTCTGTCTTCTCATTTTGCTTATCTTACTGTGTTCGGGGTCTGCTTTTTGCAGGCTGCAGGTTTATAGTTCCCGTTTTTTTTGTTGTCTGTCCCCAGTGGCTAAAGTTGGTTCAATGGGTTGTGTAGTCTTCCTGGTGGAGGGGACTAGTGCCTTTGTTCTGGTGGATGAGTCTGGATCTTGTCTTTCTGGTGGGCAAGTCCATGTACTGGTGGTGTGTTTTGGGGTGTCTGTGGGTTTATTATGAATTTAGGCAGCCTCTCTGCTAATGGGTGGGGTTGTGTTCCTGTCTTCCTGGTTGTTTGGCATAGGGTGGCCAGCACTGTAGCTTGCTGGTCGTTGAGTGAAGCTGGGTGGTGGTGTTGAGATGGAGATCTCGGGGAGATTTTTGCCATTTGATATTATGTGGAGCTGGGAGGGCTCTTGTGGACCAGTGTCCTGAATTTGGCTCTCCCACCTCAGAGGTAGAGCTCTGACTCCTGGCTGCAGTACAAAGAACTTTCATCCACACAGCTCAGAATAAAAGGGAGAATAATTAGAAAGAAAGAGAGAAAGAGAGAAAGAGAGAAAGGAAGAAAGGAAGAAAGAAAGGAAGAAAGAAAGAAAGAAAGAAAGAAAGAAAGAAAGAAAGAAAGAAAGAAAGAAAGAAAGAAAGAAAGAAAGAAAGAAGGAAGGAAGGAAAGAAAGGAAGGAAGGAAGCACGGAAGGTAGGAAGGATGGAAGGAAGGAGATAAAATAAAATAAAGTAAGATAAAATGAAATAAAATTATTAAAATAAAGAATAATTATTAAGAAAAAAAATTTTAAAGAAAAAAAATGACGGACGGATAGAACACTAGGACACATGTTGAAAGCAAAGCTATACAGACAAAATCTCACACACAAGCATACACAGAAAAACTCACAAAAAGAGGAAAATGGGAAAAAATAAAAAACCTTGCTCTCAAAGTCCACCTCCTCAATTTGGGATGATTTGTTGTCTATTCATGTATTCCACAGATGCAGGGTACATCAGCTTGATTGTGGAGCTTTAATCCACTGCTTCTGTGTCTGCTGGGAGGGATTTCCCTTTCTCTTCTTTGTTTGCACAGCTCCCAGGGGCTCAGCTTTAGATTTGGCCCTGCCTCTGTGTGTAGGTCACAGAAGGGCATCTGTTCTTTGCTCAGACAGGACAGGGTTAAAGGAACAGCTGCTTCGGGGGCTCTGGCTCACTCAGGCTGGGGGGAGGGAGGGGTGCGGATGCAGGGCGAGCCTGCGGAGGCAGAGGCCAGCGTGATGTTGCACCAGCCTGAGGTGCGCCGTGCGTTCTCCCGGGGAAATTGTCCCTGGATCCCGGGACCCTGGCAGTGGATGGCTGCATAGGCTCCCTGGAAGGGAGGTGGTGATAGTGACCTGTGCTCGCACACAGGCTTCTTGGTGGTGGCAGCAGCAGACTTAGCGTCTCATGCCCGTCTCTGGGGTCCGCGCTGTTACCCGCGGCTCACGCCCATCTCTGGACCTCCTTTAAGCAGCACTCTTAATCCACTCTCCTTGCGCACCAGGAAACAAAGAGGGAAGAAAAAGTCTCTTGCCTCTTCAGCAGGTCCAGACTTTTCCCCGGACTACCTCCCGGCTAGCCGTGGTGCACGAACCCCCTGCAGGCTGTGTTCATGCCGCCAACACCAGTCCTCTCCCTGAGCTCCGACTGAAGCCTAAGCCTCAGATCCCAGCCCCTCCCGCCCCGGTGGGTGAGCAGACAAACCTTTCGGGCTGGTGAGTGCCGGTTGGCACCGATTCTCTGTGGGGGAATCTCTCCACTTTGCCCTCTGCAACCCTGTTTCTGTGCTCTCCTCCACGGCTCCAAAGCTTCCCCCCTCTGCCACCCACAGTTTCCTCCTGTGTAGGGCCTTCTAGTGTATGGAAAACTTTCCTCCTTCACAGCTCCCTCCCACTTGTGCAGGTCCCATCCCTATTCTTTTGTCTCTGTTTATTCTTTTTTTTTCTTTTGCCCTACCCATGTACGTGGGGAGTTTCTTGACTTTTGGGAGGTCTGAGGTCTTCTGCCAGCATTCAGTAGGTGTTCTGTAGGAGTTGTTCCATGTGTAGATGTATTTCTGGTGTATCTGTGGGGAGGAAGGAAATCTCCACGTCTTACTCTTCTGCCATCTTCCCGATTCCCTTTTCTCTCATCCCCTTTTCTTACACTGGTAATTCCTCTCTTTCTTGTCAAGGTCTTTGAAGTTTTTAAGATTTTGTTAAGTGCGTTCTAAAATTCTAAAGTTCCTTTGATAAGAGGGCTGTTCAGATTACCAAGTCCACCATTGCTAGAGCAGAAATTTCCCCTACTTTTAAACTGTGAGAAAGCTAATATATTATTTACCCTATAACACAGAAAGAAGACTATAAAACCACAATTAGGAAATATTTAATGACATATCTACAAAATATTACCATGTCAACTTCTTTAAATATTAAACTTGGTATTCATAAAAATTTCATTTCATTTGAAAATAATTTGGAGTTTAGATTTTTTTCTACATCAGCAGAATTCCCAAGTATATACAATAGCTGCAGAGAAATAACTGTCAAGCATAATTTAATCAATTGCATGGTGCTGAATGATTTTAAATTTAAAACAAACTATAAAATCTTAATAATAGTTTTTTAAATATTTATATCTAGGTAAGAGTGTAGGTACATTTGAATTTTTATATTTTGATACACTGTGGAGTAGTGTCTCCAAAATGAGAGTGCCTCTTTTATATATTTTTTTAACATCTTTATTGGAGTATAATTGCTTTTCAATGGTGTGTTACTTTCTGCTTTATAATAAAGTGAATCAGCTATATGTATACATATATCCCCATATCCCCTCCACCTTGAGCCTCTCTCCCACACTCCCTATCCCACAAGTCTAGGTAGTCACAAAGCACTGAGCTGATCTCCCTGAGCTATGCAGCTGCTTCCCACTATTTTACATTTGGTAGTGTATACATGACCATGCCACTCTCTCACGTCGTCCCAACTTACCCTTCCCAATCCCAGTGTCCTAAAGTCCATTCTCTATGTCTTTGTCTTTATTCCTGTCCTGACCCTAGGTTCTTCAGAATCTTTTTTTTTTTAGATTCCATATATATGTGTTAGCATACAGTATTTGATTTTCTCTTTCTGACTTACTTCACTCTGTATGACAGAATCTAGGTCTATGTACCTCATTACAAATAACTCAATTTCATTTCCTTTTATAGCTGAGTAATATTCCATTGTATATATGTGCCACATCTTCTTTATCCATTCATCTGTCGATGGACACTTAGGTTGCTTCCATGTCCTGGCTATTGTAAATAGAGCTGCAATGAACATTGTGATACATGACTCTATTTGAATTATGGTTCTCTAAGGGTACATGCCCAGTAATGGGATTGCTGTGTCATACAGTAGTTCTATTTGTAGTTTTTTAAGGAAACTCCATACTGTTCTCCATAGTGGCTGTAGCAATTTACATTCTCACCAACAGTGCAAGAGGGTTCCCTTTTCTCTACACCCTCTCCAGCATTTACTGTTTGTAGATTTTTTGATGATGGGATGGTCATTCTGCCTGGTGTGAGGTGATACCCCATTGTAGTCTTGACTTGCATTTCTCTAATGATTAGTGATGATGAGCATCCTTTCATGGGTTTGTTGATAATCTGCATATCTTCTTTGGAGAAAAGTCTATTTAGGTCTTCTGCCAATTTTTGGATTGGGTTGTTTGTTTCTTTGATATTAAGCTGCATGAGCCGCTTGTAAATTTTGGAGATTAATCCTTTGTAGTTGCTTCATTTGCAAATATTTTCTCCCATTCTGAGGGTTGTCTTCTCATCTTGTTTATGGTTTCTTTTGCTGTGCAAAAGCATTTGAGTTTCATTAGGTCACATTTGTTTATTTTTGTTTTTATTTCCAATTCTCTAGGAGGTGGGTCAAAAAGGATCTTGCTGTGATTTATATCAGAGTGTTCTGCCTATGTTTTCTTCTAAGAGTTTTAGACTGTCTAGCCTTACATTTAGGTCCTTAATCCATTTCTTGTTTATTTTTGTGTATGGTGTTTGGGAGTGTTCTAACTTCATTCTTTTACATGTAGCTGTCGAGTTCTTACAGCACCACTTATTGAAGAGGCTGTCCTTTCTCCATTGTATATTCTTGCCTCCTTTATCAAAGATAAGGTAACCATAGGTGTATGGGTTTATCTCTGTGCTTTCTATCCTGTTCCATTGATCTATATTTCTGTTTTTGTGCCAATAACATACTGTTTTGATTACTGTAACTTTGTAGTATAGTCTGAAGTCAGGGACCCTGATTCCTCCACTTCTGTTTTTCTTTCTCAAGACTGCTTTTGCTATTCAGGGTCTTTTGTGTTTCCATACAAATTGTGAAAGTTTTTGTTCTAGTTCTGTGAAAAATGTCAGTGGTAGTTTGATAGGGATTGCACTGAAGTTGTAGATAGCTTTGGGTAGTATAGACATTTTCACAATGTTGCTTCTTCCAACCCAAGAACATGGTATATCTCCCCATCTGTTTCTATCATCTTTAATTTCTTTCATCAATGTCTTATAGTTTTCTGCATACAGGTCTTTTTTCTCCTTAGGTAGGCTTGTTCCTAGGTATTTTATTCTTTTTTTTTGCAGTGGTACATGGGAGAGTTTCCTTAATTTCTCTTTCAGATTTTTCATCATTAGTGTATAGGAATGCAAGAGACTTCTGTGCATTAATTTTGTGTCCTGCTACTTTACCACATTCAAAGATTAGCTGTAGTAGATTTCTGGTAGCATCTTTAAGATTCTCTATGTATAGTATCGTGTTATCTGCAAACAGTGACAGCTTTATTTCTTCTTGTCCAATTTTTATTTTTTTTTCTTTTCTGATTGCTGTGGCTAAAACTTCCAAAACTATGTTGAATAATAGTGGTGAGAGTGGATAACATTTTCTTGTTCCTGATCTTCACGGAAATGGTTTCAGTTTTTAACCATTGCGAACGATGTTGGCTGTGGGTTTGTCATATATGACCTTTGTTATGTTGAGGTAAGTTCTCTTTATGCCTACTTTCTGGAGGGTTTGCATCATAAATGGGTGTTGAATTTTGTCAAAAGCTTTTTCTGCATTTATTGAGATGATCATATGGTTTTTCTCCTTCAATTTTTTAATATGGTGTATCACGTTGATTGATTTGCATATATTGAAGAATCTTTGCATTCCTGGGATAAACCCCACGTGATCATGGTGTATGATCCTTTTAATGTGCTGTTGGATTCTGTTTGATAGTATTTTGCTGAGTATTTTTCCATCTTTGTTTATAAGTGATATTAGCCTGTAGGTTTCTTTCTTTGTAACATGTTTGTCTTGTTTTGGTATCAGGGTGATTGTGACCTCATAGAATGTGTTTGGGAGTGTTTGTCTCTTTGCTATATCTTGTAAGTGTTTGAAAAGGATAGGGGTTAGCTCTTTGCTACATGTTTGATAGAATTCGCCTGTGAATCCATCTGGTCCTGGGCTTTTGTTTGTTGGAAGATTTTTAATCACAGTTTCAATTCAGTGCTTGTTACTGGTCTGTTTATATTTTCTATTTCTTCCTGGTTCAGTCTCAGAAGGTTGTGCTTTTCTCAGAATTTTTCCATTTCTTCCAGGTTGTCCATTTTATTGGCATATAGTTGCTTGCAGTAATCTCTCATGATCCTTTGCATTTCTGCAGTGTCAGGTGTTACCTCTGCTTTTTCATTTCTAATGTTATTGATTTGAGTGTTCTCTCTTTTTTTCTTGATGAGTCTGACTAATAGTTTATCAATATTGTTTACCTTCTCAAAGAATTAGCCTTTAGGTTTATTGATCTTTGCTATTGTTTCCTTCATTTCTTTTTCATGTATTTCTGATCTGATCTTTATGATTTCTTTCCTTCTGCTAACTTTGTTTTTTTTTCTTCTTCTTCTTTCTTTAGTTGCTTTAGGTTTAAGATTAGTTGTTTATTTGAGATGTTTCTTGTTTCCTGAGGTAGGACTGTAATGCTATAAACTTCCCTCTTAGAAGTGCTTTTGCTGCATCCCATAGGTTTTGGGTCATCACATATTCATTGTCATTTGTGGGTAGGTATTTTTCTTATTTACTCCTTGATTTCTTCAATGATCTCGTGGTCATTTTGAAGTGTATTGTTTAGCCGCCATGTGTTTGTAGTTTTTACAGATTTGTCCGTGTAATTGATATCTAGTCTTATCATGTTGTGGTCTGAAAAGATACTTGATACAATTTCAATTTCTTAAATTTACCAAGGCTTGATTTGTGACCCAAGATATGATGTATCCTGGAGAATGTTCAATGAGCACTTGAGAAGAAAGTTTAATCTGCTGTTTTTGGATGGACTGTCCTATAAATATCAATTAAGTCAATCTTTTTTTAATGTATCATTTAAAACTTGTGTTTCCTTATTTATTTTCATTTTGGAGGACCTGTCCATTGATGAATGTGGGGTGTTAAAGTCCCCAACTATGATTGCATTACTGTTGATTTCCCCTTTTATGGCTGTTAGCATTTGCCTTATATATTGAGGTGTTCCTATGTTGGGTGCATAAATATTTACAATTGTTATATCTGCTTCTTGATTTGTTCCCTTGATCATTATGTACTGTCCTTCCTTGTCTCTTGCAAGAGTCTTTATTTTATAATCTATTTTGACTGATATGAGATCTGCTACTCCATCTTTCTTTTGATTTCCATTTGCATGGAATATATTTCTCCATCCCCACTCTTTCAGTCTGTATGTGTCCCTAGGTCTGTAGAGAGCATATATTCAGGTCTTGTTTTTGTTTCCATTCAGCCAGTTTATGTCTTTTGGTTGGAGCATTTAATCCATTTACATTTAAGGTAATTATCTGTATGTATGTTCCTATTTTCTCAGTTGTTTTTGGTTTGTTATTGTAGGTCTTTTCCTGCTCCTCTGTTTCCTACCTAGGAAAGTTCCTTTAGCATTTGTTGTAAAGCTGGTTTCGTGGTGTTGAATTCTCTTAGCTTTTGATTGTCTGTATAGGTTTTAATTTCTCCATCGAATCTGAATGAGATCCTTGCTGTGTAGAGTAATCTTGGTTGTAGGTTTTTCCCTTTCATTGCTTTATTATGTCCTGCCACTCCCTTCTGGCTTGCAGAGTTTCTGCTGAAAGATCAGCTGTTAACCTTATGGGGATTCCTTTGTGTGTTATTTTTTGTTTTTCCCTTGCTGCTTTTAATACTTTTTCTTTGTATTTAATTTTTGATAGTTTGATTAATATGTGTATTGGCATGTTTCTCCTTGGATTTATCCTGTATGAGAGTCTCTGCATTTCCTGGACGTGATTCACTATTTCCTTTCCCATATTAAGGAAGTTTTCAACTATAATCTCTTCAAATATTTTCTCAGTCCATTTCTTTTTCTCTTCTTCTTCTGGGATCCCTATAATTGAAATGTTGGTGCATTTAATGTTATCCCAGAGGTCTGTGAGACTGTCTTCAAGTATTTTCATTCTTTTTTCTTTATTCTGCTCTGTGGTAGTTATTACTAATATTTTATCTTCTGGGTCACTTATCTGTTCTTCTGCCTCAGTTATTCTGCTATTGATTCCCTCTAGAGAATTTTAAAATTAATTTGTTGTGTTGTTCATCATTGTTTACTTGCTCTTTTGTTCTTCTAAGTCCTTAAACTTTCTTGTGTTTTCTCCTTTCTATTTCTAAGATTTTGGATCATCTTTACTATCATTGCTCTGAATTCTTTTTCAGGTAAACTGCCTAATTCCTCTTCATTTGTTTGGTCTGATGGGTTTTTACCTTGATCCTTCATCTGCTGTGTGATTCTCTGTCTTCTCATTTTGCTTAATTTGCTGTGTTTGGGGTATCCTTTTCACAGGCTGCAGGTTCATAGTTCCCATTGTGTTTGGTGTCTGTCCCCAGTGTCTAAGGTTGGTTATGTGGGTTGTGTCAGCTTTCTGGTGGAGGGGACTGGTGCCTGTTTCCTGATAGATGAGCATGGATCTTTTTTTTTTTCTGTTGGGCAGGACCACATCCGGTGGTGTGATTTGTGGTTTCTGTGACCTTATTATCATTTTACGCAGCCTCTCTGCTAATGGGTTGAGTTGTGTTCCTGTCTTGCTAGTTGTTTCATGTGGGGTGTCCAGCACTATAACTTGTTGGTCATTGAGTGGAGCTGGGTCTTAGCGCTGAGGTGGAGATCTCTGGGAGAGCTTTTGCCCTTTGATATTACATGGAGCGAGGAGGTCTCTGGTTGCCCAATGTCCTGAACATGGCTCTCCCAACTCAGAGGCACAGGCCTGACATGCAGCCAGAGCATCAAGGCCCTTTCAGCCACACAGCTCAGTTGAAAAATGAGAAAAGAAAAGAAAAGAAAAGAAAAGAAAAGAAAGAAGAAAGAAAGAAAGAAAGGAAGGAAGGAAGGAAGGAAGGAAAGAAGGAAAAAAGAAAGAAAGAAAAGTTATTAAAGTAAAAAAAAAATTAAAAATTAACAAAAATTTAAAAAAAATTAAAAAGCAATTTAAAAAAAAGAAAATAATGGACAGACAGAACCCCAGGACAAATGATAAAAACAAAGCTATACAGACAAAGTCACACAAAGAAGCATACACATGCCCACTCGCAAAAAGAGAAAAAGAGAAAAAAATATATATGTATATATATATAAAGAAAGAGAGCTACCAAATCAATTAAAAAATCTACCAATGGTAGTAAACTCTAAATACTAAACTAAGATGAACATAAAACCAGAAACAAACTACATGCAGAAAGCAAGCCCCAAGTCTACAGTTGCTCGCAATGTCACCACCTCAATTTTGGAAGGATTTGTTGTCTATTCAGGTATTCCAGGGATGCAGGGTACATCAAGTTGATTATGAACGTTTAATCCACTGCTCCTGAGGCTCCTGGGAGAAATTTCCCTTTCTCTTTTGTGTTCACACAGCTCCTGTGGTTCAGCTTTGCATTTGGTCCTACCTCTGTGTGCAGGTCACCTGAGGGTGTCTCTTCTTTGCTCAGACAGGATGGGGTTAAAGTAGCAGTTGATATAGGGGCTCTGGCTCCCTCAGGCCTGGGGGAGGGAGGAATACAGAATGCGGAGCGAGCCTGAGGTGGCAGAGGCAAGCATGACGCTGCCACAGCCTGAGGTGCACCATGTGTTCTCCCGGGAAAGTTGTCCCTGGATCACGGGACCCTGGCAGTGACGGGCTACACAGCCTCCTGGGAAGGGAGGTGTGGATAGTGACCTGTGGTTGCACACAGTCTTCTTCGTGGCTGCAGCAGCAGCCTTAGCGTCCCATGCCAGTCTCTGGTGTCCACACTGATAGCCGTGGCTCGTGCCCATCTCTGGAGCCCATTTAGGCGGTGCTCTGAATCCCCTCTCAAAGCGCGCCCTGAAACAATGGTCTCTTGCCTCTTAGGCAGGTACAGACTATTTCCCGGACTCCCTCCAGGGTAGCTGTGGTGCACTAGCCCCCTTCAGTCTGTGTTCACACAGCCAACCCCAATCTTCTCCCTGGGATCTGACCTCTGAAGCCTGAGCCTCAGCTCCCAACCCCCACCCACCCCGGCAGGTGAACAGGTGAGCAGACAAGCCTCCGAGGCTGGTGAGTGCTGGTCCACAATGATCTTCTGTGCGGGAATCTCTCCGCTTTGCCCTCCACACCCCTGTTGCTGCGCTCTCCTCCGTGGCTCCGAAGCTTTCCCCCTCTGCCACCCGCAGTCTCCGCCCACGAAGGGGCTTCCTAGTGTGTGGAAATCTTTCCTCCTTCACAGTTCCCTCCCGGAGCGGCAGGTCCCGTCCCTATTCTTTTGTCTCTGTTTTTTCTTTTTTCTTTTGCCCTGCCCGGGTACTTGGGGAGTTTCTTGTCTTTTGGGAAATCTGAGGTCTTCTTCCAGTGTTCAGTAGGTGTTCTGTACGAGTTGTTCCACATGTAGATGTATTTCTGATGTATTTGTGGAGAGGAAGTTGGTCTCTGCGTCTTAGTCCTTTGTCATCTTGAAGGTCTCCCAGTGGCTGGGATCTTGATGGTATTCAAAGAGCCTTGATAGTTAGCTGGAACCACCAACAATGTTATTCAATGATTCCCTGGTCCCCACCTCTCTGACTGCTCTGGCAGATGGGAGACTAGGAATATAACATTTTTCTTCTATTAAGAGACAGCACATTATTACAAAAATATCTAAATCCAAAAACACAAAACAAAAACAAAAACCCCCTGCACTCTGAAGGACCTACTGTTGTTCTTTCCAAGTTTCAGCAGCAAGGGCAATATCTGCAGTGGAAATAGGGTAGGTCAATGACAGAGTGTTGTACTTAGGATTTCTAAGCCTGTCTCAGTCACCTGCTACATGGTGTTGTGCATCAGCAGGACACGACTTTAGGACTTGGTGCCACAAATTGTCTTGGTTGGGTCTAGAATTCTGATTTCTCCCAAGACATTATGTCCATAGTTGTGGCCGCTAGAGGGTGCCACATACTCATGGGAAAAATGTTCTGTGCTTGGAAAAGCAAGACAACATTGTTAGCTCTGTACAGAATTCCAGAAGAGAGTTAGAATGTCATTTCATCCATTGTCCCTGAACAGTAACAAGAAAATATCTCAGGGAACAATGGGACTCCAGGCAAGAGAAACAACTATTTCTGAAAACCTTTTGATACCTAGAGTAAGGGTCACTGGCCCCTTATTCTTTCATTGGTTATCACTGATTCGAGAAGAGTAGTGAGTCAACCTGTGAAGATAACTCATTTGTCTTTAGAAGAAATGTGACGAAGTTAGGGTGGAGGGTGATTTCTCAGGTATTATTTCTTCCAAAGAGTGGCCTGCTCTGAGGTCCCATTCCCTCTCTCTCTCTCTCTCTCTCTCTCTCTCTCTCACACACACACACACACACACACACACACACACACAAACACATACACATGCAAACACACCATGATTTATGTAATTATAAATCTTAAAAGGGCCTCAGAAGTCAGTCTAAAGCCCTAGCTTCCTCCACACCCTAGTAATAATAACCTCATCAAGTAGTTGCCTGGGCAATGCTTGTGAACACCTCCAGTTACAGTGAACTCACAATTCCTGAGGCATTCCCATTCCATTTTGGCGTGAGCTCAAAACTTTAGAAAATAATTTATGAGGTTGAGCTGAGAACTATTTTCTTTTATTTTTCTTTGATACTAATAATTTCCAGTTATTAACTCATTTCTATTCTTGTGAAAGCCTTTGTAATGGAGGACTTCTCTCCTCCAAGTTTATATTTCCAGTTTTTCTAACCATTGTTCATATGCTGTGATAGATGTCTAGAGGTCTCTCCTCTGAATATGCTCTGGTTTATCAATTTCTCTCTTCTGCAAAGGGTGATCCCCAGAACTGAATATCATGCTCCAAGCATGGTATGACTAGCATCATGTAGAGTACTATGGGGCTCTCATTCAGGACTCAG
Source organism: Globicephala melas (assembly GCF_963455315.2). Lineage (NCBI taxonomy): Eukaryota > Metazoa > Chordata > Mammalia > Artiodactyla > Delphinidae > Globicephala > Globicephala melas. Next base: position 61,228,577 of record NC_083335.1, read on the forward strand.
TGTTTCTCTTTTAGCTCTCCTGTTAGTGGGGAATGGTAATCTTATTGTGCATTTCCCTGTATACTAAGAAGTTGTGCACCTTTTCATACATTTATTGTCTTTTTGATATTTTATTTTGCAGTATATCTGTTCAGAACTTTTGCTCATTTTTAAGTTTGTGTGCCTTTCTTTGTCTGTATCCCAAATAGCAGCTTTGTGTCCCTTATCTGTACTGTAAATAACGTCTTCCAGCCTGACTTAATAGTTTCATTTTATAAACAATAGCTCTTAATTTTAATTTATTTAAATACATCAATCTTTTCCTTTATGGTTAATTGGCTTCATGTCAATTATTTAAGAAGTCTTTCCAGACCCTGAGGGCATGAAGATGTTCTCATATTCATTTAAAAAGCTTTATTGTGGTGGTTTTTAAATTACTTTTAGAGCTACAATCCACCCAGAATTGATTTTCATGTAAGGTATGAGATATAGATAAAATTTAATTTTTTTCCAAATAGATATCAAATTATTCTAGCACTAGTAATTGAAAAAAACATTCTTTTTGCACCACTTTGCAATGTCACTTTTGCCAAAGATCAAGTGATCATACATGCATGTGTCTGCTCCTGGTATCTCCCTTCTATTCCACTTGTCTGTTTATCTATCATTGTGTCAAAACCACACTACCTTAATTACCATCAATTTTACTATGCCCAGCTCTGGCGCAGACCGCAGAGACGGGCATCTTGAAAACTTGTAGAGCAAGTTCTCCTATTGTGGCCTTCTTCATTAAGTGTCTGTTTGTAGTCATTTATATTTCCTTTCAAAAAGTTAGAATGTCTGTAACTGCAATATAAAAACACAATTGGGGGGCTTCCCTGGTGGCGCAGTGGTTGAGAGTCCGCCTGCCAATGCAGGGGACACCGGTTCGTGCCCCGGTGTGGGAGGATCCCACATACCGCGGAGCGGCTGGGCCCGAGAACGCGGCAGTGAGAGGCACGCGTACCGCAAAAAAAAAAAAAAAAAAAAAAAACCCACAAATGGAGGAGCTTCAAGATGGCGGAAGAGTAAGACGTGGAGATCACCATCCTCACAACAAATACATCAAAAATACATCTACATGTGGAAAAACTCCTACAGAACACCGAATGAACTCTGGCAGGAGACCTCAGACCTCCCAAAAGGCAAGAAACTCCCCATGTACCTGGATAGGGTAAGAGAAAAAAGAAAACACAGAGACAAAGAATAGGGACGGAACCTGCACCAGTGGGAGGGAGCTGTGAAGGAGGAAAGGTTTCCACATACTAGGAAGCCCCATCGCCGGCGGAGAATGTGGGTGGCGGAGGGGGGAAGCTTCGAAGCCACGGAGGAGAGCACAGCAACAGGGGTGCAGAGGGAAAAAGAGAGAGATTCCCGCACAGAGGATCAGTGCCGGACAGCACTCACCAGCCTGAGAGGCTTGTCTGCTCACCCGCCGGGGTAGGCAGGGGCTGGGAGCTGAGACTCGGGCTTCGGAGGTAGGACTCCAGGGAGGTGACTGGGATTGGCTGCGTGAACACAGCCTGAAGGGGGCTAGTGCACCACGGCTAGCTGGGAGGGAGTCCGGGAAAAACCATGGAACTGCCGAAGAGGCAAGAGACTTTTTCTTCCCTCTTTGTTTCCTGGTGCATGAGGAGAGGGGATTAAGTGCGCTGCTTAAAGGAGCTCCAGAGACGGGTGTGAGCCGCGGCTATCAGTGCGGACCCCAGAGATGGGCAATAGAAGCTAAGGCTGCTGCTCTCACCACCAAGAAGCCTGCGTGCAAGCACAGGTCACCATCCACACCTCCCCTCCTGGGAGCCTATGCAGCTCGCCACAGCCAGGGTCCCATGATCCAGGGACAACTTCCCCGGGAGAATACATGGTGTGCCTCAGGCTGGCGCAATGACACGCTGGCCTCTGCCACAGCAGAGCATCTGTACCCCTCCCTCGCCCCCGGGCTGAGTGACCCAGAGCCCCCGAATCACCTGCTCCTTTAAAACCGTCCTGTCTGAGCGAAGAACACACGCCCTCACGTGTCCTACACGCAAAGGGGGGTCCAAATCCAAAGCTGAAACCGGGAGCTGTGCAAACAAAGAAGAGAAAGGGAAGTCTCTCCCAGCATCCTCAGGAGCAGTGGATTAAATCTCCACAATCAACCTGATATACCCTGCATCTGTGGAATACCTGAATAGAAAATGAATCATCCCAAATTGAGGAGTTGGACTTTGGGAGCAATTATATATATATATATATTTTTTTTTCTTTTTCCCTTTTTCTCTTTTTGTGAGTGTGTATGTGTATGCTTCTGTGTGGGATTTTGTCTGTATAGCTTTGCTTTTACCATTTGTCCTAGGGTTCTGTCTGTCCGGTTTTTTTTTTCATTTTTATTATTGTATTACCTAATTTTTTTTTCCTTAACAATTATTTTTTATTTTAATAACTTTATTTTATTTTATTCTTTCTTTTTTTCTTCTCCTTTTTATTCTGAGCTGTGTGGAGGACAGGCTCCTGGTGCTCCAGACAGGTGTCAGGGCTGTGACACTGAAGTGGGAGAGCCAAGTTCAGGACACTAGTAAAAAAGAGACCTCCCAGCTGCATATAATATCAAAGGGTGAAAATATCCCAGAGATCTCCATCTCAACGCCAAGACCCAGCTCCAATCAATGACCAGCAAGCTACAGTGAAGGACACCCTATGCCAAATAACTAGCAAGAGAGGAACACAACCCCATCCATTAGCACAGAGGCTGGCTAAAATCATAATAAGGCTGCTGACACCCCAAAACACACCACCAGAAGTGGAATGGCCCACCAAAAAGACAAGATTCAGCCTCATTCACGAGAACAGAGGCACTAGTCCCCTCCACCAGGAAGCCTACACAACCCACTGAACCAACTTTAGCCACTGGGACAGACACCAAAAACAACGAGAATTACAAACTTGCAGTCGGCAAAAAGGAGACCGCAAACACAGCAAGTTAAGCAAAATGAGAAGACAGAGAAACACACAGCAGATGAAGGAGCAAGGAGAAAATCCACCAGACCTAACAAATGAAGAGGAAACAGGCAGTCTACCTGTAAAATAATTCAGAAAAATGATCCAAAATCTTGGGAATAGAATGGAGAAAATACAAGAACTGTTTAACAAGGACCTAAAAGAACTAAAGAGCAAACAAACAGTGATGAACAACACAATAACTGAAATTAAAAATTCTCTAGAGGGGGCCAGTTGCAGAATAACTGAGGCAGAAGAAAGGATAAGTGACTTGGAAGATAAACTAGTGGAAATAACTATTACAGAGCAGAATAAAGAAAAAAACAAAGAAAAGAATAGAAGACAGTCTCTGAGACTTCTGGGACAACATTAAATGCATCAACATTCGAATTATAGGGGTCCCAGAAGAAGAAGAGAAAAAGAAAGGGACTGAGAAAATATTTGAAGAGAACAGAGTTGAAAACCTCCCTAATATGGGAAAGGAAATAGTTAATCAAATCCAGGAAGCACAGAGAGTCCCATACAGGATAAATCGAAGGAGAAACACGCCAAAACATATTAATCAAACTATCAAAAATTAAATACAAAGAACAAATATTAAAAGCAGCAAGGGAAAAACAGCTAATAACACATAAGGGAATTCCCATAAGTTTAACAGCTGATCTTTCTGCAGAAACCCTTCAAGCCAGAAGGGAGTGGCAGGACATATTTAAAGTGATGAAGGAGAAAAATAGAAAACCAAGATTACTCTACCTAGCAAGGATCTCATTCAGATTTGATGGAGAAATTAAAACCTTTACAGACAAGTAAAAGCAAAGAGAATTCAGCACCACCAAACCAGCTTTACAACAAATGCTAAAGGAAGTTTTCTACACAGGAAATGCAAGAGAAGGAAAAGACGTACAATAATACACCCAAAATAATTATGAAAATGGTAATAGGAACATACATATCGATAATTACCTTAAATGTAAATGGATTAAATGCTCCAACCAAAAGACATAGATTGGCTGACTGGATACAAAAATGACCCGTATATATGCCGTCTACAAGAGACCCATTTCAGACCTAGGGACACATACAGACTGAAAGTGAGGGAATGAAAAAAGATATTCCATGCAAATGGAAACCAAAAGAAAGTTGGAGTAGCAATTCTCATAACAGACAAAATAGACTTTAAAACAAAGACTATTAAAAGAGACAAAGGAGCACACTACATAATGATCAAGGGATCAATCCAAGAAGAAGATATAACAATTGTAATTATTTATGCACCCAACATAGGAACACCTCAATACATAAGGCAAATACTAACAGCCATAAAAGGGGATATTGACAGTAACATAATCATAGTAGGGGACTTCAGCACACCACTTTCACAAATGGACAGATCATCCAAAATAAAAATAAATAAGGAAACACAAGCTTTAAATGATACATTATACAAGATGGACTTAATTGACATTTATAGGACACTCCATCCAAAAACAACAGAATACACTTTCTTCTCAAGTACTCATGGAACATTCTCCAAGATAGATCATATCTTGGGTCACAAATCAAGCCTTGGAAAATTTAAGAAATTTGAAATCGTATCAAGCATCTTTCCAACCACAACGCTATGAGAATAGATATCAATTACAGGACAAAATGTGTAAGAAATACAAACTCATGGAGGCTAAACAACACACTACTTAATAACCAAGAGATCACTGAAAAAATCAAAGAGGAAATCAAAAATACGTAGAACCAAATGACAATGAAAACACGATAACTTAAACCTACGGGATTCAGCAAAGGCAGTTCTAAGAGGGAAGTTTATAGCAATACAATACTACCTTAAGAAACAAGAAACATCTCAAATAAACAACCTAACCTTACACCTAAAGAAGTTAGACAAAGAAGAACAAAAAAATACACCAAAGTTAGCAGAAGGAAAGAAATAATAAAGATCAGATGAGAAATAAATGAAAAAGAAATGAAGGAAATGATAGCAAAGATCAATAAAACTAAAAGCTGGTTCTTTGAAAAGATAAAAAAAAATTGATAAACCATTAGCCAGAATTATCAAGAAAAAAAGGGAGAAGACTCAAATCAATAGAATTAGAAATGAAAAAGGGGATGTGCCAACTAACACTGCAGAAATATAAAGGATCCTGAGAGATTACTGTAAGCCACTCTACACCAATAACATGGACAAGCTGGAAGAAATGGACAAATTCTTAGAAATGCACAACTTCCGAGACTGAACCAGAAAGAAATAGAAAATATGAACTGACCAAACACAAGCACTGAAATTGAAACTGTGATTACAAATATTTAAACAAACAAAATCCCAGGACCAGATGGCTTTACAGGTGAATTCTAACAAACATTTAGAAAAGAGCTAACACCTATCCTTCTCAAACTCTTCCAAAATATAGCAGAGGGAGGAACACTCCCAAACTCATTCTACGAAGCCACAATCACTCTGATAACAAAACCAGACAAAGATGTCACAAAGAAAGAAAACTACAGGCCAACAACACTGCTGAACATAGAGGCAAAACTCCTCAACCAAATACTAGCAAAAAGAATCCAACAGCACATTGAAAGGATCATACACCATGATCAAGTAGGGTTTATCCCAGGAATGCAAGAATTCTTCAATATATGCTAATCAATCAACGTGATACACCATATTAACTAAATGAAGGAGAAGAACCGTATGATCATCCCAGTAGAGGCAGAGAAAGCTTTCAATAAAGTTCAACACCCATTTATGATAAAAACGCTTGAGAAAGTAGGCATAGAGAGAACTTTTCTCAACATAATAAGAACTATATATGACAAACCTGTACCCAACATTGTCCTCAATGGTGAAAAACTGAAACCATTTCCACTAAGATCTGGAACAAGACAAGGTTGCCCACTCTCACCACTATTATTCAACATAGTTTTGGAAGTTTTAGCCACAGCAATCAGAGAAGAAAAATAAATAAAATTAATCCAAATTGGCAAAGAAGAAGTAAAGCTGTCACTGTTTGCAGATGACATTATCCTATACATAGAGATTCCTAAAGATGCTACCAGAAAACTAGTAGAGCTAATTAATCAATGAATTTGGTTAAGTAAGAAGAAAAACATTAATGCATACAAATTGCTTGCATTCGTATACACTACTGATGAAAAATGTGAAAGTGAAATTAAGAAAACACTCCCATGTATCATTGCAACAAAAAGAATAAAATATCTAGGGATAAACCTACCTAAGGAGACAAAAGACCTGTATGCAGAAAATTATAAGACACTGATGGAAGAAATTAAAGATGATACAAATAGATGGAGAGATATACCATGTTCTTGGATTGGAAGAATCAACATTGTGAAAATGACTCTACTACCCAAAGCAATCTATTGATTCAATGCAATCCCTATCAAACTACCACTGGCATTTTTCACAGAACTAGAACAAAAATTTTCACAATTTTTAGGGAAACACAAAAGACCCAGAATAGCCAAAGCAATCTTGAGAAAGAAAAATGGAATTGGAGGAATCAGGCTCCCTGACTTCAGACTATACTACAAAGCTACGGTAATCAAGGCAGTATGGTACTGGCACAAGAACCGAAATATAGATCAATGGAACAGGATAGAAAGCCCAGAGATAAACCCACACACATATGGTCACCTTATCTTTGGTAAAGGAGGCAAGAATATACTGTGGAGAAAAGACAGCCTCTTCAATAAGTGGTGCTGTAAGAACTGGACAGCTACATGTAAAAGAATGAAATTAGAACCCTCCCTAACACCATACACAAAAATAATCTCAAAATGTATTAAAGACCTAAATGTATGGCCAGACACCATCAAACTCTTAGAGGAAAACATAGGCAGAACACTCTATGACATAAATCACAGCAAGATCCCTTTTGACCCACCTCCTAGAGAAATGGAAATAAAAACAAAAATAAACAAATGGGACCTAATGAAACTTAAAACCTTTTGCAAAGCAAAGGAAACCATAAATAAGACGAAAAGCCAACCCTCAGAATGGGGGAAAATATTTGCAAATGAAGCAACTGACAAAGGATTAATCTCCGAAATTTACAAGCATCTCATTGCAGCTCAATATTATAAAAGCAAACAATCCAATCCAAAAATGGGCAGAAGACCTAAATAGACATTTCTCCAAAGAAGATATACAGATTGCCAGCAGACACAGGAAAGAATGCTCAGCATCATTAATCATTTGAGCAATGCAAATAAAAACTACAATGAGATATCATCTCATACCAGTCAGAATGGCCATCATCAAAATATCTACAAACAATAAATGCTGAAGAGGGTGTGGAGAAAAGAGAACCCTCTTGCACTGCTGGTGGGAATATAAGTTCATACAGCCACTATGGAGAACAGTATGGACGTTTCTTAAAAAACTAAAAATAGAACTACCATACGACCCAGCAATCCCACTACTGGGCATATACCCTGAGAAAACCATAATTCAAAAAGGGTCATTTACCACAATGTTCACTGCAGCTCTATTTACAATAGCCCAGACATGGAAGCAACCGAAGTGTCCATCAACAGATGAATGGATAAAGAAGTTGTGGCACATATATACAATGGAATATTACTCAGGCATAAAAAGGACGAAACTGAGTTATTTGTAGTGAGGTGGATGGACCTAGAGACTGTCATACAGAGTGAAGTAAGTCAGAAAGGGATAAACAAATACTGTATTCTAACATATATATATATATATATATATATATACTCAAAAAAATGGTCATGAAAAACCTAGGGGCATGATGGGAGTAAAGACACAGACGTACTAGAGAATGGACTTGAGGACACAGGGAGGGGGGACGGTAAACTGGGACAAAGTGAGAGAGTGGCATGGACATATATACACTACCAAATGTAAAACTGATAGCTAGTGGGAAGCTGCCACATAGCACAGGGAGATCAGCTTGGTGCTTTGTGACCATCTAGAGGGGTGGGATAGGAAGTGTTGGAGAGAGGGAGATGGAAGAGGGAAGAGATATGGGGATATATGTATATGTATATCTGATTCACTTTGTTATAAAGCAGAAACTAACACACCATTGTTAAGCAATTATACTCCAATAAAGGTGTTAAGAAAAAAGACATAAATTATAGGAGGGAAGAAATCTAAATGTATTTTTTATAAATAATATACATGTATATAGAATATCCAAGAAGTGTATGGATAAACTACTTTAAATAATAAATGAATTTATTTAGCAAAATAGCTGGTTGCAAGATCAATACATAAATAAAATACTATTCCAACATATTAACAACAAACTTCGGAAATGAACTTTTTGAAACATCATTTAAATAATATAAAATATATCAAATACCTACATAAATCTATTTCTTGATATAGGTAGTAGTAAGACAGTTTTGTTTATTTCAATTCGTCAAGTTGTACCTATGATTTGCACACTTTTTTGGGGTATATATGTGTTACATATGTTATATACTTGAATAAAATATTTTTAAAAAATAATAAACAAAGATGTCCAAAAATATGCATGAACCTTAGAAAAATAACGTTGAATGAAAATATTAATTTCCAGAAGGTTATAGATAGCATTAAGCCTTTTTTATAAAGTTAAAACATCAAAAATTATATATATATATAACATATATAATATATAAGATATATATCTTCAGAATAAAAACAAATGCAATAAAGCTAAATAAAACAGAAAGCCAGGGAACAGTGAACACAGGATTCAGGATAGGTGTCCCAGGGGAATGGAACAGCAGGGGGAAAATATATGGTTAAAAGTCAAATTACTGTCAAGACCAAAGTTTCCTTTTGAGTGTTGCGTTTGTGCATGCTATTATATTATAAATACTGATTTACTAAATATATAACTAAAAGTACTCTATGTATGAGACCAATAAATAGAGTATGCCATTAAAAATGTTTATAATGAAGGCAATTCTGAGCATCTGTGATCCAACTTTTTTTTTTTGGCTGCACTGGGTCTTTGTTGCTGCACGTGGGCTTTCTCTAGTTGTGGCGAGCAGGGGCTACCCTTAATTTCAGTGCACGGGCTTCTCATTGCAGTGGCTTCTCTTATTATGGAGCACAGGCTCCAAGCATGCAGGCTTCAGTAGTTGTGGCGTGCAGGCTCATTAGTTGTGGTGCACGAGCTTAGTCGCTCTGCGGCATGTGGGATCTTCCTGAGCCAGGGCTCAAACCTGTGTCCCCTGCATTGGCAGGCGGATTCTTAACCACTGCAACACCAGGAATGTCCTGTGATCCAAATTTTTAAAAAAATAAATTTTACAGACCTACTAGAGAATGGACTTGAGGATATGGGGAGGGGGAAGTGTAAGCTGTGACAAAGCGAGAGAGAGGCATGGACGTATATACACTACCAAACGTAAGGTAGATAGCTAGTGGGAAGCAGCCGCATAGCACAGGGAGATCAGCTCGGTGCTTTGTGAACGCCTGGAGGGGTGGGATAGGGAGGGTGGAAGGGAGGGAGACGCAAGAAGGAAGAGATATGGGAACATATGTATATGTATTACTGATTCACTTTGTTATAAAGCAGAAACGAACACACCATTGTAAAGCAATTATACTCCAATAAAAAAATACAGACTAAAAAAAATAAATTTTAAATTATGATGAAAAACATTTGATGTCAACTTAAAAATGTGTGAGAGAATAATTTATTTTCAAAATTCTTTCAGGGGTTATGCAAGAAAAATGTTTAAAGCTGACTCATCTAGAAGACAGTTTTTCATCTTAGATTCATAAAATTAATTTTTCAGCCCTCTAAAAACTGAAATATGTCTGCTCATTATTCTTTCTACTACTCTAGTAACTATAAAGAAAAAAACTAGACCTGTGTTTCCAAAACAATTTTATAAAATATTAGTTTGGGGGCTTCCCTCGTGGCGCAGTGGTTGAGAGTCCGCCTGCCGATGCAGGGGACACGTGTTCGTGCCCCGGTCCAGGAAGATCCCACATGCCGCGGAGTGGCTGGGCCCGTGAGCCATGGCCGCTGAGCTTGAGCGTCCGGAGACTGTGCTCCACAACGGGAGAGGCCACAACAGTGAGAGGCCCGCGTACAGCAAAAAAAAAAAAAAAAAAAAAAAAGGATATATATATATATATATAAATATATAAAAGTATATATATATATATATTAGTTTGGGTAATGTTGATAAGTAATGTGCACACACACACACACACACACCACAAAATAGTTCTATGTTACCATTTGGGAAATACTATGTACTATGTTATGCTACTGGAAAAGTATAACACACTTTAGTGTATTAAGACACTGAAAAGTCCTACAGTAAATACATGTGAAGGCATGTTTAACTTTGCTTAATCTCATGTTTCCTAAATTTATTTGGTCATATAAAAGTTTGGTGTGTGTGTGTGTGTGTGTTTTTATTGTATGTTTGTTTTAGCAGCACTATCCTATTAACATTCAATGTTCTGAAGGATACCAGTTAGGTAACAGTGGTCTACTGGAGTAACATAATATATATAATATATTCTTAGTGAACCCATACTGACGTTTAGTGATCACCATTTCCTTTCAAAGTACCTTTTAGTACATTTAGAATCTTTCTTAGAATTCCATTGTTTCACTCAAATAAATAACATGATATCCTCCCATCATCAGTCTTATGGAACCTCTTTTATTCTTCTTAAGATTACTAATAATCATTCATCAATTCCATTCACTAAAATCCTCACTACTCTAGGAAGTTGTTCCCCCATGCCTCATAGAGCCTGAGAATTAAGATAAGCGTACCATGTGTGAATACCAAGTCTACCTGTAAGTATTTGGAATGGGGTGATATACTATAATAAAGCAGATGAATGCTAATATTATGAAAAGGTTGACTGGAGAAAAGAACACTTCTATTTTTAGGCGATAAGACTGAAAAGAAACACTTTGGGAGTGGTTATTATGTGACAACAACTGTGTATACCACTATATGTCCATTATTTCATTTCAACCTTCATGAAAATCCTCTGAAGTAACTATTATTGTCCCTGTTTGACAGAAAACTAAGCACAGTGTTTAAATAACTTGCTCAAGTTAATGTAACTAGTAAAGAGAGAAGCAATATTTCAAAAGTAGGTTTATTTGATTTCACGTGCACTTTTTTTCACATTCTTATTTATTGATGTATAGTTGATGTACAATATTATATAAGTTACAGGAGTACAATATAGCGATTTATAATTTTTTTTGTCAATGTGTTCTTAACCACTATGCTATAATGCCTCCTTGAGGACAAAGACCATATTTTATTTATATTGTGATACTTCAGAATGCCTAGCATAGTAGTTGCTCAAAAAATATTTGCTGAATGAATGAATATATAAATAACTACATTTCAGCTAGGTCAAGGGACTTTCATGCATTCAAGTAATTTATGTGCTCTAGGATAATATCCCTATCATTCTTGGAATTTCAATTCCAATTCATTAGTGTTGTTCTATGTAATGTTGTTCTTCTATAAAGTCTGACTAAATGCCACTAATGTATTTCAAAATTAATCATTGAAATTCTGGAAATTAAACCAAAAATAGATTGTAAAAACAGCTTAATAGATTTTGCATACCCTTGAATAAAGGACTGCAGGATGTGTGAAGTCTCCATGGATAAAGGTATCAGTGTAATGAACAAAGATTTTCTCAAAGTTTAGATTCTTATTTTCCACTACCAAGACTCTATTACTTTACTGGAGAGTGCTCATCTTAGATATCACTACATATTATGATAGTATTGGTATCATTTGTTAATAGTTATGGAAAAATTATTTCTAATTTTTCAAGGTCTCTAAGTTCACCATCCTAATTGAATACCTACTATACTTCAGGGATTCACAATCTCATAAAGACAAACACATCTAAGTAAATAATTCTACTACAAGGGAGTTACAAATGCAATAAAAGAGGCAAAAGCAAGATGCTATAGGAAAAGATTCATTAAGACAAGGTGTACCTGAAAAAGTTATATTCATTCAAAAGACAATTTATTGGGCAACTATCACATGCCAGGCACTGTGCACATTATGAAACAGACAGAGATTCATTAACATAAGATTTCTACACTTAAGTTCATACCTTTGTAGGATTGACTGAAAATAAACAAAAATTATGCTACTAACTGTGGAGTGTTATAAAAAACTGCATATAAAATAATGTGGGAGAACAGTAAAGGAAAAGACTTAATCTTGTATGATATAAAATGAAGAAGTTTTGCTGAGGAGTTAACTTTTAAAATTTTATTTATTTATATTGTTTTGAATATGTAATATACTCAAATGGTTCAAAAATATAACAATATATCAAGGTTTATATTAAGTCCCATCCCCTCCCTATCTACACCACTCTTCCCTATCCTCCAAGTAACTACTTTTATTAGCTCTTGTGTATACTTCCATTGTTTATGTAAATACAAGAAAACGAAGATATATGTCATTATCACTTCCAACCTTTATTTATTCAAAAGGATGAATTATTCCTTTTCTTACTTTTTTTTCACTTAACTATGTATCCTGGAGGTCTTCCCATATCAGTATATATAGAGAGGTTCCTTTGTTTTGTAAACAGATGCATAGTATTCCATTGTATTGGTATCCCATAATTTACTAAACTAGTGATGGACATTTGGGCTATTTCCAATCTTTTATTAATTACAAACAGTATACCAATAAATATCCTTGTATACATATGCAAGTATATATGTAGACATAAATTCTCATTAGGAGTACTGAGTCAAAGAATAAATTCATTTGTATTTTTGATAATTACCAAATTATCCATAGGAATTAACCTACCAAAATATATGAGAATGCTTGTTTCCCAAAGCTGATTGGTAAAAATTCTATTTGTATCTTAATGTATATTTCTCTTATTATGAGTGAGGTTGAGCATTTTTTATATATATGGGGAATTCATATTCCTTTTTCCCTGAACTGTGCATTTATGTCTTTTTCTCCTTTTTCTAATGGATTACTTGTCTTTTTCATATCAATTTCTAAGGCCTCTTAATAAACTAGGAAGATTAGCTCCCTTCTATCAGTTGCAAGTATTTTTCCAGCTTTTCATTACTCATTTGAAAAAAAAATTTTTTCATGGCTTTTTCCCTGTCATGCAGAAGATATTTTTTAAGTAGTCGACATAATCAATCTTTTCTTTTTTGGTTTCTGCATTTTAAGCCATAGTTAAAAAGGCCTTTCCTATCCCTCGATTATAAAAAACATTCACTGGTGTTTTCTTTTTGTCTTTTTGTAGCTTCTTTTTTTTAACATTCAGAGTTTATTCTGGGTGTTCAATGTACATTAGTATAATCCCCTTGTATCTGTTTCTTCCTTTGCCTTTTATTGGAATATCTTAAAGCAAATCCAGATATCATGTCTGTTCACTCCTAAATACTTCACTATGCATGTCTAACTGATAGGACTTATTTTTTCATGTAACTATCATGCCATTATCATACCTAACAAAATTAACTGTAGTTCCTTAAAGCCATCTGATACCCAGGCTACATTAAATTTTTCCTGATTACCACAAAGATGACTTTCATTTATTGTTTTCTTGTCAGTATCCAGATAAGGTCCACACATCATGTTTGGTTGTTATATCTCTTAAGTTTGTTTTATTCTACATCTCCCTGCATGTTCCCCCTGTTATGTACATACATTTAAGGAGCAGACAGAGGGGAACCAGAAGAGTGTAGTGTCACTCTTTAAAACTGGCTTTAGAGCTTCCTCAAATTTTTTGGATAAAATAATAATATTGTATTTTAAAAAGCAAATAACATTTAGCTTTGCCCAGCATGTTTAATTTTATCAAGACATGTGATTCATAAAAAGTAATTTGTTTTTGATAAATGTAAACTTTATTGCATTAATCCAGAATTCCTCAAATAGTTCCCTTGTGAGCATATTTTATCAGTTAGCATTTTATATACTTATTGTTATATTTGAAATATTTTCTAATGGGAGGGCAAAATAATTTTAGTAATGTATCATATTTGGGTACAGTATGTACAATGCCCCTGAAGCAGTGTGGCCAGAGTGTAGTAAGCAAGGGTTTGAGTGACTAGAGGTGAAGTGCAAAGAAAGAGGCAGACGCCAAACCATGCAGGGCTTTCTAGGCCCATTAATGATTTTGGCTTTTATCCTGAGAACAATGGGAAGTCATTGAATAGTTTTAATTTTTCAGTTGTACATCTTCAGCTCAGGAAAATTCTGAATATCTGTATGCTGATTAACTAGCTCACATAAAATTTATACAAGGAAATGTGAAGCTGTCTGGCTCTCATCCACCAACATGTGAGTCAAAACTGAGTAAATTATGTTGTCAAGACTGGAAACATGCCATTACATTTCTCTTCACATTTCCATCAACTCCCAAAGTTTATGCATAACCAGAACTGACCTGCTACCTGACACATAAGAATTCAGGGTTCAAAAGTTTCTTTTTGAAGAGAAAATAAATTATACTTGTGAAAAAAGAAAAGTCGTACAGTCATTACCTTTTCTGATGCTACTTCAGTGTCATTCATTTCCCCTCCCACTTGCCTAAGATGCATGTTTTTTCTGTGATGAAAGCTACAGTTTCATCACCATTGGTTGGTTCAGTTATAAAATCCAGTTTCCTCATAAGCAGATCTCCAAAACACATTTTGTCAGTCACTTAATATTCACCAAATGAGACTTGTTACTTGTAATACAAATTAGATGTTAAATAAAAGAAGATGTGGCACATATATACAATAGAATATTACTCAGCCATAAAAAGAAATGAAATTGAGCTATTTGTAATGAGGTGGATGGAACTAGAGTCTGTCATACAGAGTGAAGTAAGTCAGAAAGAGAAAGACAAATATGGTATGTTAACACATATATATGGAATTTAAGAAAAAGAATGTCATGAAGAACCTAGGGGTAAGACAGGAATATAGATACAGACCTACTAGAGAATGGACTTGAGGATATGGGGAGGGGGAATGGTAAGCTGTGACAAAGCGAGAGAGTGGCATGGACATATATGCACTACCAAACATAAAATAGATAGCTAGTGGGAAGCAGCCGCATAGCACAGGGAGATCAGCTCGGTGCTTTGTGACCACCTAGAGGGGTGGGATAGGGAGGGTGGGAGGGAGGGAGACACAAGAGGGAAGAGATATGGGAACATATGTATATGTATAACTGATTCACTTTGTTATAAAGCAGAAACTAACACACTATTGTAAAGCAATTATACTCCAATAAAGGTGTAAAAAAAAAAAGCAGATTTCCCTGAGTCACAATAACAATGTGCTATTCTTGTGACAGTGCTATACATTTTTCCATGCTCATTTCAATATTTAAAATCAACCTTCTTGGAAGGCAGCATATTATAGCAGAGGAAACATCAAGTTTGAAGTCAATCAAAACAGGATTGCAATCCCAGTTCCACCACATATTTGTAGTATATCTGGCCAAATCACAGGCTCTCTGAGTCTGTTTTTTCATCTGCACAATGGGAATAATAGTACCTAACATGCAGAGTTGCTGTGAAGATTGAGTGAACTAGTTTATATAAAGCATATGGCACCCAGTAGATACTCAATATAATTATGTTGTTGTATTGTGATATTTAATATACTCCTAATGTTTGATTTGGAGAAGTTGAGATGTATTAGCATTTCTCAGTATACACATATTACCAGTTAACTGATAATCTCTCACTGATAATTGATACATTTCATCACTGATATATTTCATTGATAATCACTCATTTATATTGTTTGAGGGATTGTTGATTTCACTCTTTATGCCCCTAGTTCATCCACTTTTCGTTTAATAAATTAAGCCATTAACATTACTAGACAAAATTATTTTGCCTGGTTTTTCTTCATTTTTTAACATAGTTCTTTTTTCTGTTATAATTTATTTTCTTACTAGAATAGTAATATAACCATAAATGACTTTCATTTCCTGGGTCACATCATCAGATGTAAGATACAGTTATTTTAACAATCATCAAATAGTATTTCTATAAGTCTGGACTCATTTGCTTCAAATCAAAACTACAATAATATATCATCTCACAGTAGTCAGAATGGTCATCATCAAAAAATCTAGAAACAATAAATGCTGGAGAGGGTGTGGAGCAAAGGGAACACTCTTGCACTGCTGGTGGGAATGTGAATTGGTTCAACCACTATGGAGAACAGTATGGAGGTTCCTTAAAAACTACAAGTAGAACTACCATATGACCCAGCAATCCCACTACTGGGCATATACCCTGAGAAAACCAAAATTCAGGAAGAGTCATGTACCAAAATGTTCATTGCAGCTCTATTTACAATAGCCCGGAGATGGAAACAACCTAAGTGACCATCATCGGATGAATGAATAAAGAAGATGTGGCACATATATACAATGGAATATTTGTCAGCCATAAAAAGAAACGAAATTGAGCTATTTGTAATGAGGTGGATAGACCTAGAGTCTGTCATACAGAGTGAAGTTAAGTCAGAAAGAGAAAGACAAATACCGTATGCTAACACATATATATGGAATTTAAGAAAAAAAATGTCTTGAAGAACCTAGGGGTAAGACAGGAATAAAGACACAGACCTACTGGAGAATGGACTTGAGGATATGGGGAGGGGGAAGGGTGAACTGTAACAGGGTGAGAGAGAGGCCTGGACATATATACACTAACAAACTTATGGTTGGTAGCTAGTGGAAAGCTGCCGCATGGCACAGGGCTATCTGCTCGGTGCTTTGTGACCGCCTGGAGGGGTGGGATAGGGAGGGTGGGAGGGAGAGAAGCACAAGAGGGAAGAGATATGGGAACATATGTATATGTATAACTGATTCGCTTTTTTATAAAGCAGAAACTAACACACCATTGTAAAGCAATTATACCCCAATAAAGATGTTAAAAAAAAATTAGCTGTTAACCTTATGGGGATTCCCTTTTGTGTTATTTGTTGTTTTCCCCTTGCTGCTTTTAATATTTTTTCTTTGTATTAAATTTTTGATAGTTTCATTAACATGTGTCCTGGCATGTTTCTCCTTGGATTTATCCTGAATGGGACTCTCTGTGCTTCCTGAACTTAACTATTTCCTTTCCCATATTAGGGAAGTTTACAACTATAATTTCTTCAAATATTTTCTCAGTCCCTTTCTTTTTCTCTTCTTCTTCTGGGACCCCTATAATTCAAATATTCGTGTGTTTAATGTTGTTCCAGAGTTCTCTGAGACTGTCCTCAATTCTTTCCATTCTTTTTTGTTTATTCTGCTCTAGAGTAGTTATTTCCACTATTTTATCTTCCAGGTCACTTATCCTTTCCTCTTCCTCAGTTATTCTGCTATTGATCCCTTCTAGAGAATTTCTAATTTCATTTATTGTTTTGTTCATCACTGTGTGTTTGCTCTTTAGTTCTTCTAGGTCCTTGTTAAACATTTCTTGTATTTTCTCCATTCTATTCCCAAGATTTTGGATCATCTTTACTCTCATTTTTCTGAATTCTTTTTCAGGTAGACTGCCTATTTCCTCTTCATTTGTTAGGTCTCGTGGGTTTTTGCCTTGCTCCTTCATCTGCTGTGTGTTTCTTTGTCTTCTTTTTTGCGTTACTTACTGTGTTTGTGTTCTTCTTTTTGCAGCCTGCACGTTCGTAGTTCCTGTTGTTTTTGGTGTGTGCCCCCAGTGGGTAAGGTTGGTTCAATGGGTTGTGTAGGCTTCCTGGTGGAGGGGACTAGTGCCTGTGTTCTGGTGGATGAGGCTGCATCTTGTCCTTCTGGTGGGCAGTTCCACGTCTTGTGGTGTGTTTTGGGTTGTCAGTGGCCTTATTATTACTTTAGGCAGCCTCTGTACTAATGGATGGGCTTGTGTTCCTCTCTTGCTAGTTGTTTGGCGTAGTTTGTCCAGCAGTGTAGCTTGCTGGTCATTGAGTGGAGCTGGGTCTTGGCATTGTGATGGAGGTCTGTGGGAGATTTTCACCATTTGATTTTACATGGAGCTGGGAGGTCTCTTTTTTACTAGTGTCCTGAACTTGGCTCTCACACCTCAGAGGCACAGCCCTGACACCTGGCTGGGGCACCAAGAGCCTGTCTCCCACACGTCTCAGAATAAAAGGGAGGAGAAAAAAGCAAGAAAGAAAGATTGAAGAAGATAAAATAATATAAAATAAAAAATAAAATAAAGTTATTAAAATACAAAATAAAAACAACTATTATTTTTTTAAGTAATAAAAATAAGAAAGAAAAAAGAAGAGAGCAACCAAAGCAAAAAACAAATCCTCCAATGATAACAAGTGCTAAAAACTATACTAAAAAAAAAAATGACAGACAGACAACCCTAGGACAAATGGTAGAAGCAAAGCTATACAGACAAAATCACAAACAGAAGCATACACATACACACTCACAAAAAGAGAAAAAGGGAAAAATATATATATATCATTGCTCCCAAAGTCCACCTCCTCAATTTGGTATGATTTGTTGTCTATTCAGGTATTGCAGAGATTCAGGGTACATCAAGTTGATTGTGGAGATTTAATCCCCTGCTTCTGCTGCTTCTGGGAGAGATTTCCCTTTCTCTTCTTTGTTTTCACAGCTCCTGAGGTTCAGCTTTGGATTTGGACCCGCTTTTTGTGTAGGTCACCTGAGAGCATCTGTTGTCCGCTCAGACAGGATGGGGTTAAATAAGTAGCTGATTCGGGGGCTCTGGCTCACTCAGGCCAGGGAGAGAGGGGGTATGGATTGCAGAGGAGCCTGTGATGGCAGAGACCGGCGTGACATTGCACCAGATTGGGGTGCACCGTGCGTTCTCCTGGGGAAGTTGTCCCAGGATCATGGGATCCTGGCAGTGGTGGGCTTCACAGGCTCCCTGAAGGTGAGGTGTAGATAGTGACCTGTGTTTGCACACAGACTTCTTGGTGGCAGTAGCAGCAGCCTTAGCATCTCATGCCCGTCTCTGGGGTCTGTGCTGATAGCCACAGCTCACGCCCGTCTCTGGAGCTTCTTTAAGCGGTGCTCTTAATCCCCTCTCCTCACGCACCAGGAAACAAAGAGGCAAGAAAATGCCTCTTGCCTCTTCGGCAGCTCCAGACATTTTCCTGGACTCCCTCCCTGCTAGCTGTGGCACACCAGCCCCTTCAGGCTGTGTTCACACAGCCAACCCCAGTCCTCTCCCTGGGATCTGACCGAAGCCCAATTGTCAGCTCCCAGCCGCCACCCGTCCCGGCGGATGAGCAGACAAGCATCTCAGGCTGGTGAGTACCGGTCGGCACTGATCCTCTGTGCGGAAATCTCTCCGCTTTGCCCTCCACACCCATGTTGCTGCGCTCTCCTCTGTGGCCTGAAAGCTTCCTCCCTCCGCCACCTGCAGTCTCTGCCTGCGAAGGGGCTTCCTAGTGTGTGGAAACCTTTACTCCTTCACAGCTCCCTCCCACTGGTGCAGGTCCTGTCCGTATTCCTTTGTCTCTGTTTTTTTCTTTTTTTCTTTTGCCCTACCCAGGTACGTGGGGAGTTTTTTTGCCTTTTGGGAGGTCTGAGGTCTTCTGCCAGCATTCAGTAGTTGTTCTGTAGGAATTATTCCACATGTAGATGCATTTCTGATGTATTTGTGGGGAGGAAGTTGATCTTCATGTGTTACTCTTCCACCTTCTTGAAGCTAACTCCTTAGGTAAGTTTATTCCTAGGTATTTTATTCTTTTTGTTACAATGGTAAATGGGATTGTTTCCTTTATTTCTCTTTCTGATCTTTTATTGTTAGTGTATAGGAATGCAAAAGATTTCTGTGCATTAATTTTGTATCCTGCGACTTTACCAAATTCATTCATTGGCTCTAGTAGTTCTCTGGTGGCATCTTTTCTATGTATAGTATCATGTCATCTGCAAACAGTGACAGTTTTATTTCTTTTCCAATTTAGATTCCTTTTATTTCTTTTTCTTTTCTGATTGCTGTGGCTAGGACTTCCAAAACCATGTTGAATAAAAGAAGTCAGACTGGACACCCTTGCCTTTTTCCTGATATTAGAGGAAATGCTTTCAGTTTTTCACTATTGAGAATGATGTTTGCTGTGGGTTTGCCATATATGACCTTTATTATGTTGAGGTAGGTTCCCTCTATGCCCACTTCTGGAAAAAAAATTATAGTAAAGGGGTGGTGAATATTTTGAAAAGTTTTTCTGCATCTACTGAGATGATCATATGGTGTTTATTCTTCAGTTTTTTAATATGATGCATCACATTGACTGATTTGTGTATATTGAAGAATCCCTGCATCCCTGGGATAAATCCCACTTGATCATGGTGTATGATCCTTTTAATGTGCTGATGCATTCTATTTCTTAGTATTTTGTTGAGGAAGTTTATGTCTATGTTCATTGGTGATATTGTTCTGTAATTTTCTTTTTTATGATATTTGTCTGGTTTGGGTATCAGGGTGATGGTGGCCTCATAGAATGAGCTTGGAGGTGTTCCTCCTTCTGCAATTTTTTGGAAGAGTTTGAGAAGGATAGTTGTTAGCCTTCTCTAAATGTTTGATAGAATTCTCCTGTGAAGTCATCTGTTCCTGGACTTTTGTTTGGTGGAAGATTTTTAATCACAGTTTCAATTTCATTGCTTGTGAGTGGTCTGTTTATATTTTATGTTTCTTCCTGGTTAAGGCTTGGAAGGTTGTACTTTTCTAAGAATTTGTCCATTTCTTCCAGGTTGTTCATTTTATTGGCATAGAGCTGCTTGCAGTAGTCTCTCATGATCCTTTGTATTTCTGCAGAGTCAGTTGTAACTTCTCCTTTTTCATTTCTAATTCTGTTCTTTTGAGTCTTCTCCCTTTTTTTCTTGATTAGGCTGGCTAAAGGTTTGTCAATCTTGTTTAACTTCTCAAAGGGCCAGCTTTAATTTCATTGACCTTTGCTATTGTTTTCTTCATCTCTGTTTCATTTATTTCTGCTCTGGTCTTTATGATTTCTTTCCTTCTGCTAACTTTAGGTTTTGTTTGTCCTCCTTTCTCTAGTTGCTTTGGTGTAATGTTAGGTTTTTTATTTGAGATTTTTCTTCTTTCTTGAGGTAGGATTTTATTGCTATAAACTTCCCTCTTAGAACTGCTTTCTCTGCATCCCATAGGTTTTTGGTCATTTTGTGTTTTTGTTTCCTTTGTTTCTAGGCATTTTTTGATTTCCTCTTTGATTTCTTCAGTAATCCATTGGTTATTTAGTAGCACCTTATTTAGCCTCCATGTGTTTGTGGTGTTTACTATTTTTTCCTGTAATAGATTACTAATCTCACAGCATTGTGCTCAGAAAAGATGTTTGACACAAATTTTTCTCAAATTTACCAAGGCCTGATTTGTGACCCAGGATGTGATCTATCCTGGAGAATGTTCTGTGTGCACTTGAGAAGAAAGTGTATTCTGCTGCTTTCAGATGGAGTTTTCTATAAACATCAGTGAAGTCTGTCTGGTCTAATGTGTCACTTGAGGCTTGTGTTTCCTTATTAATTTTTCTGTCTGGATGGTCTGTCTATTGATGTAAGTGGAGTGTTCAAGTCCCCCACTATTATGGTGTTACTGTTGATTTCTTCTTTTATGGCTATAGAGTTTTCCTTATGTATTGAGGTGCTCCTCTATTGGGTGCATAAATATTTAGAATTGTTATATCTTCTTGGATTTTCCCTCGATCATTATGTAGTGTCCTTCTTTGTCTCTTGTAACTGTCTTTATTTTAAAGTCTATTTTGTCTGTTATTAGTTTTGCTACTTCAGCTGTCTTTTGATTTCCATTAGTTTGGAATGTGTTTTTCCATCTTCTCACTTTCAGTTTGTATGTGTCCCTAGATCTGAAGTGGGTCTCTTGTAGACAGCATATATACGGGTCTTGTTTTTCTATCCATTCAGCCAGTCTGTGTCTTTTGGTTGGAGCATTTAATCCATTTACATTTAAGGTAATCATCAATATGCACATTCCTATTTCCATTTTCTTTAATGTTTTGGATTTGTTTTCATAATCGTTTTTTATTCTCTTTTGTTTCCCACCTAGAGAAGTTCCCTTTAGCATTTGTTGTAAAGCTGGTTTGGTAGTGCTGAATTCTTTTAGCTTTTGCTTGTCTTTAAATCTTTTGATTTGTCCATCAAATCTGAATGAGAGCAAACTTCATGTCTCCACCAGGGTTGCTGGTCCCTTCCAGTTTCTTCTTTTCTTTTTTTCTTTCTTTTGTCCTACCCATTTGAGTGGGGATTTTTCTCATCCTTTTAGGTGTCTGAGGTCTTTCAGTAGTGTTCAGCAGGTGCTCCATGAGAATTGTTTCATTTGTAGATGTATTCTTGATGTACTTCTAAGGAGAGACAAATTCTATGTCCTCCTATTCTGCCGTCTTGACTCTGCCCCAAGCATGGTCTTCTAACTATAAGTATTCTTTTTTCTTTAAATTGGTAGAACCATGGCCATTCTATTTTAATTTTGTGCAGCACTACTTTTCCTCTCTGAGTACTGTTACCTCTTTGGAGCACTCAACTGCAGGGTGCACAGAGCTTTTACAGAATGTTTAAGCAAGCAGGCAGTCCTGGGATACCAGCAACAACTGTCTTCATCAAATATGTCCTCATCAACCAAATGAGTAATGATAATGTGGGGCCCAAGACCACTCACCCAGTGGAAGAATCTCAGCTTCGGACAGGGGACAAGCATAGTACAGGTAATATCTGGATATTGCTTGACACTTAACAGACTGTTCTCAATAAGTATCCTTTCTTTGCTGAGTTTCAAAGCTTCCAATATCTTGACAGCTGGGAAGTGAAAGGCAGAGGGAGGGAGCGCAGGGCAAGAGCAGCACAAGTGCATGTGCCCATGGGGGTGGCCCCCTGAGGGACCCAGGAGCAGAATAATCAATTCTTTTTCTAAGCACCCTACGCTTGGCTCACAGGCCCAGATTCTCACATACCAAACAACCCTGGACTTTGTGACATCCTCTCCTGACAGAAAACAAGGTGATTGTATAAAGCTGGGCTATAATGCAGATTACAAATTACCTTTCCTGTGAATTAGTACTCTTTTTCAAGATTAGCATTTTCCTTTCTATCTCTGATCCCTTCCACCCTAGAGAGTAGGCCCTCAGGCTCTTTGTGTCTTCTGGAACTTCCTGAGACCTCCCTGGAGGAGCTACATGCTCAAAAAACACTACCCATTAGAAAACCTATGGTTGTAAGTAGACAGATTCCCTATCTTATAAAGGCAACCACTCCAACCTCATTTTCTGACCCACTCTCTATCCTAGCTTCTTTTGTTTCTCATGGAAATCAGGCACAGTCAACTGTAAACTTTTCCTAGGCAAAGGACAGAGGCTTCGTATTCTTGCCTTAGTTTCCAAGCACTGGGCTCACAGATGGAGGAAAATTATCTTTCTCCAATTCATCCTTAGGCAATAGATCATATTTGTCCACCCGCGGGTATGCACCCCATTTTCTGCCAGCTCTTTTTACACAGGTAGTGGCTTCAAACTTTAGTCTCATTAGATGGGATATATGTATTCACCTGTCATTCATTTTATATTTGACAAGGAGGCCCAAAGTCTACAACAGTACTCATCATCCATATTGGAGTCCCTGGCACCACACTTCAGCATTGCCACCACTGTTGTGAGCCACATTAATGTTTCATCTGGTAACATCCTGTTTTTTCTCACTTTATATATCTACATGATAGGTCAGGCTCACTGAATTTCCAGCCTCAACACCCATTCCAAGTTGGTCGTCTGTGGACATCAGGATACCTGCTAAATATGTAAAATGAAGGGTAAAGAATGTGGCGTTTTTCTTAGAGTCTTTGTAGACAAGTGCTAAGAATGACATGTCTGACTCTTAACCCTTTTGCTCTGCCACCACTCCCCATTTCCTGGCATTTTCAGCAAGGTAATCAAATATTTTAGGTTGTGAATCTCCTGAGAGTCATGATGGGGGGGGTTCTGAATTTTTGTGTGCCCATCACCTGGACTACTTTGCAGAATAGCTTATGTAGAGAGAAACAGATCTTCCACAAAATCTAAGCAACCATGATTAGAGCCCTTTAATTTTAGGTATCATGGGTAAAAGTTTTGGTTTCCAGGAGTCCGTTCCTACGAGTTCTGCGCTCTGGTTTTAAAAACAAGATACTTAGTTCATTAATACTATGGCTTGCCATTATGGATTGTTTCCAGACAGGCTGCCAAATTTGGACATCTTTTGAAGTATGCAGAAGTTTCACAGTGGATTTAATGCCTTCAGTCACACTTGGCAAACAAAACAAAAGAAAATCCAGGTCCAAATTAGTTCTAAGGTCTTTTCTCTTTTAATAATCACAGTCATTGCTAATGCTCTCACAAATATTTCCTGATCCTCTGAGAAAAGTCAAATATGTAAAACAATCCCACATGATTCTATTTCCCTTGCACAGATCAGTGAAACACTTGGCATAATACCTGACTGACTACTTCCAAATTATGTCATTCTTAAAGTAAATCTTAGTTACCCTAAAAGAATATTTTTCAAACTGCAGATCATAGCCCATTAAGTACTGAAATCAAGTCAGCAGGTCACAAACGGCATTTTTATAAAATGAAGAAGAACAGGATGGAGTAAGAAATATAAAAATATATGTCATTTAAAAAAATAATTATTGTGTGAAGCTTTTGTTGTATATGTTGTATATGTATGTATATATGGTTGTGTATAGAACCATAAAGTCTCTTTCATGTCATAGATGAGTCTCTTGGTTGGAGGGCCCTTTTCTCTTAGCTCACCATGCTCTGTATCTATCCCCTACCCCATAAATTGAGTCAACAAAGATTTATGTAGGACAACATAGCTGGCTATAGCTGGTATAGATACTGTCTAGAGATGGGAACAAGTTTTCAGACATGTTTGCTAAAACAGAGTATCAGGTACTCTGGGAATTCCAAACAGACCTAATTTCCTCCATGGAGATAAATAATTTCCATTTCCTACAAGTTGAGTACCTGAGATGGCATAACTTTACTGTAAATCTTGGCCCTGTAGCATAGCTTGAAATCTTTAAATTATAATCTAAGAAAACCACTACCTACTTATGCCTGGTAACATCTAATCTGAAAGTGTTATTCAATCCCTTCTCCAAGAGAAGCCAGAGGTTGGAGACAGTGAAGACCAAGGAAGAATATGGTATCTTAGAAATTAGTGTCAGCAATGATACAGGAATGACTGGGATCTTGTTGCTCATACAGCTGGGTTGGCTAAGGACAAGAATGTATGAGGCTTTGTCTGGACTTCTCTGAGATTCTTCTTTGCATGAGTCCCTCTTGAATAGCATTACCACAGTACTAGTACTTTTCTAGATATTTTTTCAAATTGGCTAAATTCAGGTGGCTTGATTCTTTAAATAGCCAGCATCCATGTTCTGCCAGTGCCTGACAAAGGCAATGCTGTCATTTAGAACTAGCAATACTTCTTGTTAGTTCATGTAATCTACCACCTTTCCATCAGGTGCTGAGAGGTATCAGAAACTTGTTTTTCTCTGAAGTAGTCTTTTAAACTGATAAAGATATTTCCCTTTATCTTCATCAATTATTGAAATGTTATTATTCATGTTTCACAAATATAACAGAGTAATTTACTGGCTTCCTAATAAACCATACTATAATTTGTAATAGTAATTGTGAGAGTGATAATCCATGCCCATTCAAAACTTCACTTTTTCTCATTACCGCAATAGGTAAAGGGTATGGACAGAAGGATTCGGTAATAACTCCATTAGTTGATAGTTCTTTAATATGATTTCTCAGATCATTAATCTCTGATAAAACAATTCTCCAGATCAATGGCTATCAATTGGGGGAAATTTTGCCACTCAGGGGACATTTAGCAATGTCTGAAGAAGTTTTTGGTTGTCAAAACTGTGGGGTTGTTGTTACTGGTGTCTAATGAGTAGAGGCCAGGAATACCACTCAACATCATAAAACACTCAGGGAAGCCCCCTCATCTACCCCCCCAACACAGAATTATTTGGCCCAAAGTGTCAGTAGGGCCAAAATGCTAATGTTAATATTAAGAAACTCTGTCCTGACCCTGATATTTGACCTTAACATTTCTTGTGTTGTTCAAAGTTATAATGAGCGTTTCCTTTTATATACCCCTTCATTTACATGGAGACTATACTATAGCTTTAATCCTGGTCTTCCTTCTCAACCTCTTATTCTATGTTTCAGAACTTGAATAGATCTCAAACTCAAAATTAACTCAAATCTTAAACTTGAAATTTTCTAGGATGATAGCCAGAAGGAAGAGAGATTGAGAGTTGTTTTCCTTTCTATTTCTCTCCAATTCTGGTGAGCTGGTGCAAATAAGATAAGTAAGGGGATTTTATTAAGGATATATCAGGAGTCTACTGCTGGAAATAATATTCTGAGACTTTAAAAGGCTAAAACTAGGCTCAATCAATGCCATGTACACCACAGGAGGGTTGATTCAACTTAGTAGCTGATATGGGGGGGAAGATAATGAGTTCAGTTTTAAATATGATGAGTTTGAGATGCCTGTTGGTCATTCAAGCAGAAATGTCAAGTAGGTACTTGACTATATGGAATTGGAGGTAGAAATAGAAATGTGGGCATCAACATTTATAGGTGGTAATTGAAGCCACAAGAGTAGGTGATAACAACTAAGGAAAGAGTATAGATTTAAAAGAGGAAGTAGTTCCATAACCGAACTCTTAAATCCAACATTTGATGTCAGATAAAGGATTAATTCAGAGCCAATGGTATTTCCTCTATATCAGGCTGTGTTCCAGACATAAGGGAAATTGCATTTAATCATTCAATAAATTTTATATTAAGCACCTATTATATGCCAGGAACTATTGTAGGCACTTGGATACATCAGTGAACAAAACTGACAAAAATCCCAGATCTTAGGGAGCTTATTGTATAATAAGCTTCTTTATAATGAAACAAGGGTTCTGGATGTCTTCCCGGTCATAAAGCCTCTGGTTCTCTGAGAACTTCAATCCCCACCTTCAATATTAGAAGGAAATCTAGATACCACCCTATTCTCCCATTTTCCCCACTCCAGCATTTTTGTTCAATGTTGCATGTGACTTTAATTTTCCTGTAAATTTGCTGGTTGCTTTGAACAAGTGAAATAGAACAATCTGGAAATCAGAAAGTCATTGACCTTGGGCAAAAGGAAGGAGAAAGAATGTCACATCAAAAAGAATGAGAGGCATTCATAATGAAATAAATAACATTATAGACCCAAGTTAAGATAAGCGGACAAAGATTGACAAAGTATAACAAAGATGGGACAATATAGCTACAAAGTACTGGGAGTAAGGGTAAAGTAATGAGCTTGGTTTGAAAATGCCAGGGAAGAGAAGTCAACTGAAACAATCATCTTTCTAATTCTGTATCTTTGCTCTTGTTATCTTGGACTGAGTTTGACCCCCATCGGACAACAAATTGATCTGAGTCAGACCACATAATAAATGCCTTGAATCAAAATTTGATGATAAAATTTTACACTTTCTCAGCACTTTTGAAATAACCATATTATCATAGGGGAGGGGACTCACTGAGAGAAAGAGCCCAGTAGCACTTAATGACAGCTTTTCTGCCTCTCTTTAAAATAGCTTTAGTTGTGTGAAGCCTCTATCTGCATCTCTGAAATTTTATACCAACCAAAGGGCCATTTTTAAACAAATATGAAAAAAGAAAAAAAAATAAACAAATATGAATCTCCAGAGCCTTATGTGGCAATCCAAGGGCATTTGTAAACTAATTTCAGTTCCTAATGACTTCCTTTGTCCTTTTCAATGGCCCTGGCTGCTAAGAAATGGAAATCTGTCTCAGTTCTCAGAGGGATATTAGTATACCAATAATTGAATCTCAAACGGAGAACTCATAAGAATCTCCAGGAGTCAGGGGCTTTTTCAAACTACACATTCCCTCTTCTTACCACTTGTATATTATGATACATACTTCCTACTCTTATATCAAAAAGTCACTGCTTTGGCGAGACACTGTTACTTATAATAAAGGGACTCATCCCTCAGGTGTGTTAGCATAGAAAGGTTGAAGAAGACTGACCTGTCTGATATATTTAATACATTCTACAAATATATCTCTGTAATGAACTCCTAGTCCAAGCAGTAATGAGTTTTCCACAGTTGTACTATTTCCAGACTAAAATTTTAAAACACATTTCAAAAGTCTAGAGATGAAATTGCTCAGACAGAACTTTCTGGTAGAACTTTCTACCTGCCTGGCTAGAACCTGGTTTAGGAATAAAGAGTACTGGCTATTGATAGGTCCTGTTCCAGTCACTGTTGCTATGTAACAAACAATCCAAATTTAATGGTATGCAACAACTTATTTATTATGTACACAGATTCTGTGATTTAGGAATTTGGAAAAGATACATCAGAGATGGATTATCTTTGCTCCACAGTGTTTGGAGCATCAGCTGGGAAGACTCAAAGGCTGAGGCCTAACATCACCTGAAGCCTCACTCACTCCCATGCTTGGCAATTGACACAGACTGTGACCTCTGATCTCAGCTGGGATTGCCTGCTAGAACGTGTAACCTCTTCATGTACCTGCTTAGATTACATCAACAGCATGGTGGCTGGGTTCCGAGAGCATGTGTCCCAAAAGTCACAAGTTGAAGCTCTATCACCTTTTATGTTCTAGCCTTGGCAGTCACACAGCATCACTTGTGCTATAGTTACAAGCTCACTCAGATTAAATAGGAGGAAGCATAGACCCCAGCTCTTTTTTTTCACCCTTCCCCTACAGCTTTATTGATATATAATTAACAAAATTGTATATTTAAAGTATACAATGTGATGATATGATATATGTATACATTGCTAAATGATTACTACCACAATCAAGTTAATTAACACACATCACCTGCTCAGTTACCTTTTTTTGGTGAAAATGCTTAAGATCTACTTTCTTAGCAAATTTCAGGTGTACATCACAGTATTATTAACTATAGTCACCATGCTGGACATTAGATCCTTAAAACTTATCCATCTTAATAACCAGAAGTTTCTGCACTTGGACAAGCATCTCCTCATCCTCACGCACTGCCAGCAGCCCCTGATGACCACCATTCTACTCACTGTTTCTAAAAGTTCAGCTTTTCTTTTTTTAAAGATTTCACATGTAAGTGATACCAGAAGGTATCTTAGACCCAGCTCTTGATGGAAGAAATATCAAAGTCACATTTTAGGAAGAGTATGTAGTATGGGAGATATTGCTCTAGTCAACTTTGGAAAATACAATCTGCCACAATCTGCCCACTGGTTACAACAATTAACATCTTTCCCACATGCAAAATATACTAATCCTCTTCTCCAAATCTAACCCCATTATGACAGCAGGTTAACTACAAGATTTCTTTCTCTAAATCAGGTCCAGGTATAGATGAAGATCCTCAGATTTGGTTTTTTGGGTATAGTTCCTTGAGTATCTCTTGTAATGAAGATATGCAAACTAAAGTTACAAGTTATCTACTCCATATACCCAACATACAATTGTGGGGGAGGACTAGCCTAATCACTATAGACATTCTGATGGAAATGAAAGGAGGGAGAAATGAAAAGAATTCAGCAATCACTGGTCCTTAACAACTCTGAAATCTAATGTGAACATGTTGCCAGTTCCTTCTTCTGTCCTGCTGCTTTGACATTGCTCTCTACCACTCATCATTCTACCCTCTGGTTGCTTGGTTCAACCCTCTGAGTCATCTTTTTTGTTTCATTAAAAAAACAAAAAAGCTCATATTTGCCGCTGAGTAGTTTTCTCAGCCTGCTTCCTCATGGAGTCCAAAGGACTTCATTTTGTACTACTCTCTCTATCCCTTTCAATCGAAGCTGATACAATTCCTTGAAAAACTCTGGGCTTTTTTATACTAATTTATAAACCACTCCATTAAACAAAAGCCATAACAAAAGAGATTTCTCTAGCTTTGGCTCCCTCTAAAGACTGCTGTGGGGTAACTACCTTAAAATTCTTATATGCCTTATTGTTTAGCAAAAAGGGTCTGTAAGGTATGTCCTTAAGATCCTTAGAAGGCCTTTGTCTATCTGAAAGATTCTAGGAGGAGCTGCCTTACTTCATTTTGAGGTTCTAACAACAGAGTTAACACTTCCAATCTGTTTTTGATCTTTGGCCTAAAGCCTTTACTAATTTGAGACTCACTGGAGAAGCTGGACAAAATAGACTATTATTTTCAAATTCAAGAAGTCCTACATTCTTTATAATAAAAGTTAATTCTTTAGCTCACAGCTCCCCTTCCACATGTTTTATATTCAGTGAAAAAAGGCAGAAGGCCCTTTCAATTATTTGCCTGTATATCTCTATATGTACATAGATCATCAAGTTTATTAGGTATATTTCCTATTTTCCATGTTACCATAGAAGAGCATCGCTGACTTTCTGCTAATACATAAGCAGAGTTCCTTTTCCATCAGCTTCTGATTTTCTTTAAGCCTTTACCAACAGCCCCTTTAAGGCCCTGTATGCTTTTTCTATTACTCTCTCCAAGGCCCTTCCATCTACTGCTTTGTCTTAAAGCCTATGCCATACATTTTTGTTTTTTGTTATAGCAGCACTCCACTTATAGGTACCAACTTATATTATAGTTAACTCTTGCTGAGTAACAAATACCCTCAAACTTGGAGACACAAAACAACAACCATTTTATTATTCTCACAGACTCCTAGGGTTAGGAATTTGGAAAGGACAGAACAAGAATTTCTTGTTTTTGTTAAAAAATGTTTAAGGCCTCAGTTGGAATACTCAAAGCCTGGGGGGTAAAACCATTTGAAGGTTCATTCATTCACATATCTGGCTATTGGCTGGGGCCTCAGTAGAGGCTGCTGATCAGAACTCCTAGAAGTGGCTTCTCCATGGGGCTACTTGGAGAATTCTTTTTATTTAGAGAGATAAGCTTGAGGGCACCCATCACCTTGTGTCCAAGAGACCAGTCATTACAACTTGGAATAATCAGACCAATCAGAAAGTGCAGCTCATCTCTGATGCATTAGGCAGTGTTCTGGTGGCAATCCACGTACAAAACATCCATGTAATAGGTAATCAGAGCCTCTGGATGGACACATTGTCGTGCAAACCTGGATAATATGGGGTAGCAGAGGCCACTTAACCCCAAGAGATCTTCCACCACGGAAACCTTATAGTCATCCATCAGTAGTTGGAAATAACTTATCAGATATGAATGAATGGCAGATGGTTACACATAGCCTTGTGTGAGGCACTCTGTGAAGGACACCAAAGTTGTAGAGTAAACTGGGAGCCCATTGTACAGAATAATTGGTTGAAAATGTCAGCTCAAAAACTTTGCACTCAAGTTAAATGCTTCTGGACAACATTACCACATGGTCTTCCTAAGATGCTGATAGTGAACTTTATGGCATTTCTATTGATCTTGTATCTAGAATGATGTCCTTCAATAAATCACAAATATCCCTGAATCTAGGAAAATTCAACAAGTCATAAAACTCCTAAGATATCCTTATCAAGGTTGGTATAAGTTTGGGAGTAAAAGAAGTGGTCATGCGTCTGCATTGGTGAGAGTATAAAGTGGTGCTGCTCTCCAGTGCTGATTCTTGCTGCCTGTCTCTGAGGAGCTTCTGTTCCAACCATTCTCAGAAATACCCCTCTTACAGTATTCCTACTACTTAATTGGGCATCCCACAGCCACATTTTAATCTGGGACACTATGTTCAAATAGTGTCTGGTCTCACTATTCCATCCCCTGTCACCGCCTCTGCTTTGAGGAAAGTTCAAAGTCTCCTACAGTATGGTTCTTTCTCTCTCTTCTATTCTTTGGGACCCCTTCCTCCCTTTGATAAACAAGTTCCACAAATTCTGAGATCTCAGCCAGTGTAATTCTCAAAGCATAGCCATCAGCAAATGGCTGAGGGGAGGAAACAAAGATTTTGCTAAATTCTTGAAATGGAAACAAAATACAAATTAATATTTAAAGAAATTATCCTGCCACAGTTATTTTAAATATGAAATTAATATGATTAAATATAACAGGATAGTACTTTTATGGGTAAAAATTAGCATAAACTCAAAAAATAATGTTTCTTTTTTTTTTGCGGTACATGGGCCTCTCACTGTTGTGGCCTCTCCCGTTGCGGAGTACAGGCTCCGGATGCGCAGGCTCAGCGGCCATGGCTCACGGACCCAGCCGCTCCGCAGCACGTGGGATCTTCCCAGACCGGGGCACGAACCCGTGTCCCCTGCATTGGCAGATGGACTCTCAACCACTGTGCCACCAGGGAAGCCCGATGTTTCTGTTTTTAAGAGTTACACAAATAATATTTTTCACAGAACAAAACATACCACATGAACCAAAATAGCATGTATTTTATTACTTTCTAAAAATCTCCAGTGTGGACCTTATACAGGAGAAATCAAGTGCTGAATGGCAATTAATGTTACAGTATATTTAGAAGTGGACTAGAACATTAAAAAAAAAGGAGACTGAAGAAATAATTCTATTTTCCCTTCAATTTGAATCAGCAATGAATCCATACATGAAATAGACTAAACAATATATAATCCAACAAATAACTATGGGCATATATTTAAAAATATCTTCTTATTTTCATTTAGACAATTTAACCCTGAAACCAAGGGAAGAAATTCCAAAGATATGTTTAGTTTATTTAAAATAATGAATATATGTAAACTTACACTATTGTCACTAAAATGTGTAAAAATTGAGCATGCCCATTTGCTTGAATGGTTATTCACTTCAATATAAATTATAATTTCCTAGGTTTTAAGTAAATGGGAAATGAATGAAGCATGTCAGCTATTGTTTGACAAACTAATTGAACATAGACTGACAATAAAAACAAGATAGCAACAAACAAACAAAAACAAAGAATGATTCCTTTAAAAATAATAGGGAAAACCTTGCATTAAATGTTTTCCACCATGTCCTTAGAATTTAAGAACACAGAGATGTGTATAAATAATTCTCCCACAATGACTCTTAAGAGGTAATTTTTTAATGGTTCTTCTCCAGTGGATCTTCTTTTCTCTCTTCCTCCCTGCACTCTTTCTTCCTTTGCTGTATGCTGTAAAGCATTTTAGCACCTTTGTTGTACAGCTATTTGTTCATTTATCCTCTTGAAGGCATAT
Organism: Globicephala melas; assembly: GCF_963455315.2. NCBI lineage: Eukaryota > Metazoa > Chordata > Mammalia > Artiodactyla > Delphinidae > Globicephala > Globicephala melas. The sequence goes on from NC_083335.1 coordinate 61,261,771, forward strand.
ACATTTAGTGAGTACAATAACATAGTTGCCAATTTCCCAAAACAAAAATTGACTTGATGTTCACTACTTCATCAGAACATTTATATCTACAGTTTGAAAATTGAAGAAAACTAGTTTCAACTTTATGTTATCACACTTCAAATATGTCTAAATTTAAATGAGTTTTAGTTGATGGCTTCAAGTAATTTACAATAAAATAAAACAATTTGGAGGGTTACATGGTGCTTATTATAGAGCAATCTGATATATAAGGCCAGAAACAGAAAAGTGAGGGAAAAAAACCTAGCATGACACAAAGTTAAGAGAATCATTTCTATGAGCATCTTAAAAATCCAGCATTTAACTTTAACCTCTGATTAAAATGGTATCAGTATACTAAATTGAATTTTTTAGTAGTGAATACATTTGTTTTCGATGCACAACCTATTTGACAGGTCACCACTATTTTCTCTGTGAAAGGTGATTGTTTCTAATCAACCCTCATTGATGGACAGTTGGACTACACCAAAAGACTGATCTATCTCTTCTTGAAAATAGGTTGTAGTCTCATATGGGCAGCGTGGAGTATTTATCAAGTTTTTTATTAATTTTGTTTTCTTTTTGACCGTGCTGCATGGCTTCTGGGATCTTAGTTCCCCAACCAGGGATCCAACCCTAGCCCACGGCAGTGAAAGCGCCAAGTCTTAACCACGGGACTTCCGAGGATTCCCTGTTAATTCTTTTTTAATAAATTATTTTTACAAGGATAACCAGCATTAGTGAGCTTTCTAATGAGATAGAAGAAGCCTGGAGCATTAAGATAAATTAAATTACATAAAGCCAAAAGATAATTGTTTTAAACTAAAGATGCCACTGTGTTAGCATACCATGATATTCACACAACTTGTAGAAGTGTCCCAATATACATTTAGTAGTTTATAGGCTATGGACTAACATCTATGCTTCTGTAATATAAAGCTGATGGTAAAATATTTAAAAATAATTAAGATTTTAAAAGTTTCATATTTCATGCAAAAACAGATATTAACCATACCAAACCACAAATTAAGTTCAATAGATAGGACTTCCCTGGATGGGAAGTGGTTAAGAGTCCTTCTGCCAATGCAGAGGACATGGGTTCGACCCCTGGATGGGGAAGATCCCACATGCTGTGGAGCAACTAAGCCCCTGTGCCACAACTGTTGAGCCTGCGCTCTGGAGCCCACACATCACAACTACTGAAGCCTGTGCGCCTAGAGCCCATGCTCCGCAACAAGAGAAGCCACTGCACATCAAAACGAAGAGTAGTTCCTGCTCGCCACAACTAGAGAAAGCACGCGCACAGCAACGAAGACGCAACGCAGCCAAAACTAAATAAATTTATTAAAAAAAAAGTTCAATAGATAGAATTTAGTAAGTTTAAGGGAACCAGAAGCCTTTATCCCTAAAGTGAGAAACTTTGAAACTCTTCAAATAAATGAGGACACCTACTGGAAGTTGGAAATCTTTTAATAATTTTAGTCAAAGAGAAAGCTCATCTGCAATTTTATTTGAAAACTTCTTTGCTGGCAAAAGAAAGAGGATAGCATAGGCAAGTATTTGTCAAGTTCTAGGAGAAAAACCCACATTCCTTGGAATTATCTTAGACCAAAAAGGAAAAAGAAGAAAACGTGAAAGTAGAATTTCTCTTCCCTAAGTTTTCTATTTTCTTGAGGTAATTGAAAATTACTAGAGAATTCAAGTTTAAGATTATAGATGAATGGAGGAATAAGCATAAAAAAAGTATCTGAAGTAGGCTGATGGCCAGCAATTGAACAAAATTTATATTTACCAAATATGCCACATAGTTACTAACATTTCTGTATAAGTTGTATAATTGTTAATATCACAACCATAGATATATTTTTTAGTACAAAACCAAAAAAGCCTGCTGTGCATTCAATAGATGAAATTGGGCATGTCATTTAACTCCCTGGACTACAGTTTATTCATCTGTATTCCAAGGGCATTAAACTAAAAAATCTTCAACAGCCTCCTTTAAGCTTTAAGATCTGAGAGCCTAAAAATAGGATTTCCTCAAATAATTATTTTAAAATAGGTAGACATTTTGCAATTAAAATCATAAAAGTGTATTATATTCCTTTTCCCCCTAGAAAGCAGCCTTATTTATTTTTACCTTTGGAAACATACTTTCCAGATCCTTCATATCAGGGATTGCTCAATAATTCACTAGTTTATTAATCTCTAGCCTGCTGTGAATAAACATAGGATACGGGAAGCTTTGGGTCTTCAGGATTATAATTTTTACAGAGTCTCAGGTAAGTGCTGTCATCAATCTAAGCAAATTCCTCAGATCAATCTTATATAAGGCTCAAAATAAGTGTATTTATGTATTTTGGCTCACTGTAGTCTTACCATTTATTTTTCCCTGTGAAAATACCAAGTGACAATGTATTTAAAAACCAGATTTTAATTATATAATGGAAGCCTTACCTCATTATTTTCAAACAATAGTAGGTAGTTTTCTGACTTTTTTTCATTTTTTAGAAATATAATAATGGTAATGGATGAGGCCAAAATTAAACATAATTTAATATGGAAAAGAAGATATTCATTACTAATCAATCAGTATTTTTGAGATCCCATTGCATGCAAAGCTGTATATGGAGAAATACTTTGAATTATGCAACATATATATCATTTTAAGCTAGAATATATAGAACATTTGATGACCTCTTTTACCTTAACTGCCTAACATCCCTTTTCTCATAAATACTTACTACTTTCTTTTGGATTCTCTGTCTCAAACAATTTAATGTTGGTGTCTTCCATTTATAATTGTTCATATCTTCCTGTGTCATTTCCCAGTGGTTACTAAATGGGCATGCTACAGTCTCTGTAAGTTTTGAGGATGGCAGTAGGCATTCTTAATACCCAGGAGAAATTAGAGAGCCCTGTAGAGAATTATCCAGCAATTAACATTCATAGTCATGAATAAATAATTTAAAAAAGAGAAATAGCTCCTCTGTCGCCTCCTCGCTTCCAAGATGACCAAGAAAAGAAGGAACAATGGTCATGCCAAAAAGGGCCGCGGCCACGTGCAGCCTATTCGTTGTACCAACTGTGCCCGTTGCGTGCCCAAGGTTAAGGCTATTAAGAAGTTCGTCATTCGGAACATCATAGAGGCCACAGCCTTTAGGGACATTTCCGAAGCGATTGTTTTCGACGCCTATGTGCTTCCCAAGCTGTATGTGAAACTGCATTACTGCGTGAGTTGTGCCATTCACAGCAAGGTAGTCAGGAATCGTTCTCGGAAAGCCCGGAAGGACCAAACACCTCCATCCCGATTTAGACCTGCAGGTGCAGCCCCACGACCTTCACCAAAGCCCATGTAAGGAGCTAAGTCCTTAAAGACTAAAGAAATACTATTCCCTGGAAAGACAATAAAGTGGAAATTATACTTTAAAAAAAAGAGAAATAAGCCAATGTATTTTTTTAATGAGCCAAAAAAATTCTCTTTGACAATTAAACAAAAAAATTACTTAAGGAATAATTTATCAATTTTAGAAAAATAGTTTTTAAAGTTAGTAAATTCTATAGGAGATATGTAGAGTGTAATGTGCTAAGAAAATATTTAGGTAAGGAAAAATAAGTATATAAAATTTTAAATCAACGTGAAGTTATATGACTGAGTGGTTGGGGAGAAAATAGAAAATATCAAAGCTTGCTTGTGTCATATGAGTGGTACAATTTAAATTCTATAGTGTAATAAGAAGATAGAATCTTTTAGGGCTGAAATGATTGGATAAGGCTTTTGTCAAAGAAGTGATATTTGACTTGGGTCTGAACAGTTTGATAGACATTTGATAAGCAGAGATATAAGACAATGGGGCTGCAATCGGAGGTAAAAATATAGCAAAGGCAAAAAGCCTAGGGCAGGTTGGTTTCTACAAAAGACTATCCTGGTTAATGGTTGGAAAAAAGAACATGGTGGTGGGGGTCAGGAATTAGAGAAATGTTTCAACCTTAGAAAATTTTTGTATGCATGCATGACTATTGTTTCAATCTAATAGGACATAAATCACAGATGCAACAGGTTAGACTGCAAGGAAGGCAAATGGACCAAAAAAGAAAATTGCTCACAAACTTAAGAGGAATCTTAGACCCCACTGACCTGCACGTTTCTTCTTTGCCTCCAAACTAAGCCTTACCTCCCAAGACTCCTCACGATCATTTATTTCAATCCACCTGGACTAGTCATTCTGTTCCCTGAAAAAGTACAAAGTTTTCCTGCCTCTGCATTTGCTATAACAGTCTATCCAACTGTTCAGAGCCAAGTCAAATACTACCTCCTCAACAAAAACCTTCTCCAGTGATGTCAGTCCTAAACCATAGTTCTCGTCTGTTTTATTATTGAACTTAGATTGTACCACTCACATGATGCAAGCAACCTTGATTTACAAATGTTTGCATCTGTTTGCTTTATCCTACACAATTATAAAAATTCTTAAGGGCAGAAACCATGTAATGCAACTTTGCATACCACAGCGTTTTGCAGTTTCATAGGCTAGGCTATAAAAACAAAATCCAACTCACAAAATAATGCTAAATACGAATTTGTTGAGTGTGTTCCAGTGTTGACACATTTTTCATTCTCTTCATGTTTCTCCTTATCCTTATGAAGCAATCCTTATATTGAACCCAAATTTTATGTTTACTTTCTAACTCTTGGAAAATAAAACGATTGAAACATATCTAGTCTCATTCAGTAATGCCTTCACCATAAGAGTTAAAGAGGCATCTAGGGAATCTAGGGATGATCCCAATAACTGTGGGAAAAGGAAGCCATTTAAATGTCTTTCTGATTTACCTACTTGAATCAGAATGTAATATGAGGTTGGAGGAGGGAAATTGAGCTGCAAACAGTCTCTACTACCTGATCTGTTTAATTCCACACTGTAGGTGCTGGGGAAGAATGTGTAAAGGTAAAAATGATGGGTTCTTCTGTTAGGCTGTATTTTAGTTTGAAGGGATGGTTTGGTATTCTAAAACAGCTATGAATAGTTTTAAAACTGATGATTGCAATGTTTTAATCCACATGAACACAAATGAGTTTATTCCTTTAAGTAACTGTTCAAAGGGTTAATTTCCTTTTTTTGATTAACCTTCCAGCATAGGGATTTCGGCTGTGGTTGAAACAAGTTTAAACCCAATTAGCTGTTACAAAATCCAAAGTAAGGCATTCTGAAAAGGTGCTTCAGGATCCTACATTTTTACGCATAAATATCCTCAAGTACCTCATTCACGAATCCTCACCCCCACTCTCACAAACTTTAGGTCTCAGGAACTAATTTGGGAACGCAGATAGAAGCCTCTTTTAGAGTAGAAAGCCACCTAATGATGGCTAGGACTAGGGTGATGTTAGGGGGCACTCTCCTTAGGCACAAGTTATGAGTCACCCCAAAACTCGATAATGAAGATAAATTTTTAAAGCACTATTTTAAAACCTAACTAATGGAAAAAAAAGTCCTTGATGAACAAAATATCAATTTTAAATAAAATCAAGATCCTGCCCTGCACTTGCATGATTCACCTCAATTGCCTCATCCTAATCTCCTGAGTCTGGGGCACATTCTTAAATTTGCACCAGAGGTGAGTGCTTTAATTGCTTTATCCGAGTCCAGGCTCTTGAGTCCCAAACATTTTCATGTATGGCACCTTCCCTAATCCCTTCACTAAATGCCACCTTTGGATTCACAAGCCATTGTATCAGCACTTTTCCTCGGGATAGACCTCTGGTATTACAAACCTCACGCGGGGTCCCATTGAATTCCTGGTGGACTACCACCAAGTGGGATAAAGGTATCTATTAAATGTCCCCACCTTCAGGTTCCTCCTCCTCTTACAGCTCCCAGTTTGTTGCTCTCCATCTGCGGGAGACGCGCCGTTTGGCACCCTGATCCTGCCAGTACTACAATTCTGCTTTGGCGGAAAGTTCCCACAACCTGAGAAACAGCTCCACTCTTTTCTACTTTCTGAATGAGTGCTCCTCTCAGTTCATCTACATCCTTCTGCCAAAGGTAGAATGGAAAGACTGGAGCCTAGGTTCAATAATGTCTCTAAAGCACTTTGTCTCCAGGAAGTAAAGTGGGGCTTTTAGAGACCGTGGAGAAAGCAAGTGCAATGACTTTCGCCTGTCATTACTACATAAAAGGAAAACAACAACAACAACAAAAAAAACCGATCAAGACAATTCCAGCTTTCCCGCCGGTTTTATGCTTCAGCACTTTGCATCCACGAAGTCTGGGGGCTCCTCTACCCCACCAGCGGTCGGAGCTGGCAGCGTACAAGGGCTTCGGGCAAGTCCGTGGGCCACGCCCCCTGGGATGGTCACCTCCCCTTATTGGCCTGACAGCCTGTCACTCCAATTTGGCTCCCACTCCTACTAACCATTCACGTAGTTTGGTTGCGTCTGGTGCGTTTAATGTTGCCAATAACGAGGGATTTTTTTTTTTTTTTTTTGGAGGCGAGCACAGGTCGTGCTGCAATTAGTTCATTCATTGAAAACTCAGTTGCTCTCTGAGCTGTCGGGTAGAGACTGCTTTCGGCTTTTTTCCTGCTGTTAAGATCTCCTCTAGAGAGCTGCAACAATGCCCAAAAGAAAGGTAAGTGAAATAGGAAGATAGAAGGGGGATTAGAGACTGAAATACATATTTCCTAATCGGCAGAGATTTTTTTAAAAAAGCATTTTGACTTCTAGTTTGATTTTGTGATGTGCTGAATGGAAGGGGAGGGAAGGGCAGGTATCGGTTGATGTAAGGTTGAGGATGGTCTCTCACGCAACTAGTAGTTCACTTTTGACTTATTTTGTTTAAGGGTAAGAATCACTTGAGAGGTGTCTCCATGCTGAATTACAAACAGTCATAGCGCTGTGCTGTCGCTTCCTACCCCACCCCCCCTTCCTCCGTTTACCCTATTGGAGAAGACTTCTCCCAACCACACTTCCATGCACTAGTTTCCTCCTCAGCCTCCAGCTTTTCTCCGGGAACCGTCCAGTTTGGGGGAACGAAAGCCATGGCTTTCTCCCGTATTTGCCTTTGTTCTTCCCGTTTTCTTTTTCCTTTTTTTCCCTCCTCCGCTTCTTGTCATGCCAGATGGCTATGCAATGGTAATCCTGTGCCATTAGGCGGCGCAGACTTCAAACTGTCCTAGAGAAGGGAGAGATTCACAGCTGTAATTAGCAACTTTGGAGCTGAGAGATCTGGGACTCTCCAAGCTCACTCACTGTCTAAAGATGGAAGGATGACAAGGGAAATGCGTCAGATAAACTATTGCTGATGTTAGGGTAGCATGGATTTGTTCACTTTGGACGCGCAGAATTGATATGAGCTATTCAAGGGCTACAAGTCTCCTGCAAACCCTCACTTAAAAGATCGTGGTTTCTCTCTTGGACGGGAAATAAATTCACGCTCGGTGTTGTTTTTTTTTTTTTTTTTTTGGGTGGGGGGGAGTTCCCTTAGAAGTGAAATCGATTGCTGTTTCGTTGCTTGATAAAATTGTAAAACACTGTGCTAAGTAAGGCGTTATGATTGTTTTGGTACTATTCCTATCTATTCGTCCGCCTTCCATATTTTTAGAACATAGGAACAAGACTGAAATTCCCCGGTCCTCTGGGGCTGTATGACTCGTGCAATAGCTCGATAATTCCCAGGCTAAAGGGCTGCTCAGATACGGAAAGCAATGGTTTATAATCAGCATCCCCCTGCCTGAGATTCCCGCCGCTGCCCTTTTCTAGGCTTGTGCAATGGGTCTTGCTATTTTACAGAGCTGACAGCAACCTTGTAGCAGGTAGTGGCGGGAAGTTTTAAAATCCGCAGCCGGCTTCTCAGAATAACGCATTGACGTTGTAACAAAGAGGGTTCCCCCACACCAGGGCATTGTGGGGGTTGTAGTTGTATGCACAACTTGGAGGGGAGAATAGTCCATTTAGAAGAGAGGATCAGATAAGTACAATTGCATCTCGAGCATAAAGCTAAACGGACAGGGAGATTGCATGAAGCTCCGCCTTCATTCTGCCCGCTCCCACACTTTTTGGCTTTAACCCTGGCTACAACAGGTGGATTTTAAAATTAAAAAGGTTTGTTTTTAGGAAATGCAATTTACACAAAATGATGAAATTGACTATCAGTTGTATAAACTTATGTCTTGGGAATTCATTTACATCTTGGTGCAAATTTGCACTTTAGTAGACAGCAGGCTACTAGGCACTAACATGTGGCTACTTGAGCAGGAATCCAGGAAAAAAGTAAAGCTGTTATATTGCAACTGCAATCTATAGACAATATTTTCGGATATATCAGTATATGTTTATATCGATGACCTTATTTCTGTGTGGTTTTCTCCCCTGTATAGGCTGCAGATCAAGGTGATATGAGGCAGGAGGTGAGTTTCTTTAGTTTTAGAATCTGAAAAAATTCACCTGGTTTATAAACTTGACACATAAGCAGCTAAAAACTAAATGCTGGTTAGTATATTTGTACCATATGAGTACCAATATGGTATGCCAGTGAACTCTCTCAGAAATATAGTAGGTATTGAAAACTCCAAACTCCATGGAACTTAGGACCTTGTGCTTAAGATCTGGAGAGAGCTTCTTCCTTTTAAGCCAAAGAATTGCTTTGTCAGTTTGCAAGAAGGGGCTGTATTTTCATTTATAAATATACTCCTTGTTACTAGCCATTTTGTGTTCCTTTAGCCTAGCAATTGAAATTTAGTTTGGAATTCTTTTTTCCTTAGCTGTATGAAGGGTCCAGAGGAGGGAAAAATCAAAACTTATATTTTTACTATGATATTTTTAAATCAAGTACACAATGCTTCTTAATGACAATGTGTACTTAGTGGTACACTAAATATTTTCACAATATAAATATTTCTAGTTTTCTGTATCCATAATTCTCTTAACTAATAATTATTTTTAACTTATAGCCAAAGAGAAGATCAGCCAGACTGTCTGCTGTAAGTAGTCTTTTTAAAAAGCTGCCCATGTATTGTAAAATGTAATTTTAAAATTCAGAGAGTCCTAGACAATACTAGTTATTTAATACAAGATTTGTTTTTGATGTTTTAAGAAAAACTTTCTCACCAGGAAATGTTTTTATGTTAGTGTTCAATTTAAACTATACCCATTTATTTTAATTATGAGGCTGAACTTCATTGTTAGTGATCTGTCTTCAATTATGATTTTTTCTTTCTTTTCCCCCAGTTGCCTGTGCCCATTACACCAGAGTTGAAGTCCAAAAGAACATCAACTCCAAGGGTAAATATTCAGCATACAATGTTGAGAGAAACTTGCTTTTCTTCAGAAATAGTTTTTCGGAAAGGCATACAGTTGATCATTTTGCTTTATTTTCTTTTCAGTTAGTGATATATTACATTATACATTATACCATATGGTACATGTCAGCCCTTTGAGTCAGAAATATTTGTTTGTGTTCTGTGGTTGTCTGCTGTGTTTCGGCATTTTCATTAGGAAGAGACAAAACAAAATTTTAGTTGGCTAGATCCATAAAACATACGTGCTTTTGACGTCATATAGTCATAATACCAGTACTCCTGGGGAAACAAAAGGTGTAAACTCTAGTAACAAAAGTAATGCTTTGTGATAATAATAGTAACTAACATTTGATAATACTTTACAGTTTGCAAAGTGCTTTCACATACGTTATTTTCAAATTCACATAGTTGATCTCATATAGGCTTCTGTACTCTAATGTTGTGGTTAAAGACATTAGAAATAGCCTCAATATTAAATTCACATTCCCCCTATATTTATATTTATTTATTTATGTGTAAATATGTGTGAATATAATATGATCGTATTTCATTTTTAGAACTGGTTTATTGAGATATGATTGATGTTTTAAGGATAAGTTGAATTCTTAACATCATAAAATGTTAAAGCTAGGAGGGGGCTTCCTCGGTGGTGCAGTGGTTGAGAGTCTGCCTGCCGATGCAGGGGGCGCGGGTTCGTGCCCCGGTCCGGGAGGATTCCGCGTGCCGCGGAGCGGCTGGGCCCGTGAGCCGAGGCCACAGAGCCTGCGCGTCCGGAGCCTGTGCTCTGCAACGGGAGAGGCCACAACAGTGAGAGGCCTGCGTACGGAAAAAAAAAAAAAAAAAAGATATTGCTAAAACTATGGCCATAGGTTTAGTAATCATAGTAAGTGACAACTGAAGAGAAAAGTTCTTTTTGGTTTTTCTCTATTTTGCATTTCCTGGTCACTATTTATAAAATTAAGTACTCAATTTATAAGTTGTTAAAATAGTAAACACTGTTTATTTCCTTTCAAAATAAAAGACAGTGATAGAATAAAACAGATAATATAGAATCATGGACTTTAAAACACTTTACGCTCCTTGGCTCTCAGTTTCTCATGTATTCAAAGAATAATAACATATCTATATTGCATTTTACAGTTTCTAAAGTAATTTCACATGTATTTTATCATTTGCTCCTTATTACATCCTTGTAGGTAGGTGGTATTACTCTCTTTTACATAAGAAGAAATAAACACAAAGAGATTTCTGCTTTTGCTCAAGATCACATCAAGTAAGAAACAGATCCAGATTTAAAACACATGTTTGCTGGATGCTGAACCCAGTGCTCTTTCTACTACATACACACTTAGGCAAAGAGCTTTCTTGGTAAAGAAATTATGATTCAAGTCATTCAGAAACTTGTAGACCCAAATATTGAATCACTAATGTCCCCAGGTGACCTCTTTCAAATATATCTAAATTGCTGCTCTCCCTAACATAGTATTTCTCTTAATTATTACCAATGGAGGCTCAGCAGTCAAAAACCCTGTTGCTAATTATTAGACATGACAGGGATAAACTGGTCCCCTCTAGTCAAAGAAAGTTAATTTACCGAAGTGTAACCTGATGCTAGCAATTGGCCCTGAGTAGCCACTGGTCAGCATTCTAACTTGTTGTTTCTCACCTAAAAGAAACTTTCTTTGATTCATATCAGGAATATTATTCATTTTAATACCATTTCAGGTTTATAATGACACTGAAAGTGTCAAGTGATAATTTTGTTGATATTAAGTTTATATGGATATTTTAAAGCTTTTCCGTAAATTATTACAACAGCTGGTAAAATAACAGGCCATTTAATCAACACCTCAGTTAAATTGTGTATTTATTTTTTTATTGTTTTGTTTTGCTGGACAGAAAATGAAGGCAAAAAATGATATGATGGGAAAAAACACAGATGCAAGTGCCAAAGCCATAGCCAAAGCCATAGCTGAAACCAAGAAAGAAGTTGTTAAAGAAGAATACAACAGTGAAACTGCTGAAAATGGAGAAGCCAATCTTATAGAGGTATCTTCCAATATTAACAGTTTTGTCCATTTGGATGTTTAACAATGGGTGCCACTGGAAGAAATCTTGTTTGTCTTGTAGTTTAAACATTGAGAAACATTAAATGAGTATGGCTTCATAGTGTCAGTCTGTCCAGGCTGCTGTAACAAAATACCACAGATGGGTGGCTTATAAACAACAGAAATTTATTTCTCACAGTTATGAAGGCTGGAAAATCCAAGATCAAGGCACCAGCATTTTTGGTGTCTGATGAGGACCTGCTTCCTGGTTTATGGATGGCAGTTTTCTCGCTGTGTCCTGACATGATAGAAAGGGTGAGAGAGCTCTCTGGGGTCTCTTTTATAAGGACATAAATCCCTTTCATGAGGGCTCTACTCTGATGACCTAATCACCTCCCATAGGCCCCAGCTCCAAATATCATCACATTGGAAATTAGGTTTCATCATATGAATTTTGGAGGACACAAACATTCTGTTTATAGCATCTAGTATAATGGTATATAAGGGGAAAAGAAAGAAAACAAATTTAAAATTGAGAATTTATAGGTATGGGTAGTGAGAGCAGTGTGTTAGCATTGATATTAATAGAACAATGCCAGAGATTATGACTTATTAATAATCTAATGACTGTCTTATTAAATATAGACCAATCCTCTATTGCTTTTGTCAGCACATGGGCTATTTGTAAATATCTTTGCAAGATCATATATGATTCTTCTTTCCTCTTCAGATTGCAAAACAAATCATTATGTATGTTTCCAATAGGTCTTGCTTTACATATTTAGCATACCATGTTTCTAGGTACTGTAGTTAAAAAAATGAAAATGAGATTTAGTGCCAAATCTATAAACCAGACCTATGCATGTAGGGAAAATCTTTTCTAAGTGATCCTATGATATATGGTAGAAGACTTTTCACATAACTTTTTACAAAGTAAACCTAAATCTCATCATTATAGAAATAAAATGCATTATTTCTTCAAGGAATATATTTTGTTTACATGCATGCTACTCATTTTTTCTGTATTTACTCTGTTTCCTCATATTTGTAATGAAAATCATTTATATGAATAAGTTTCCCTGAATTTATTGTTCCAAATATCTATTTGTGCATGTTTGTGTGGAGATACTTTAATTAATCCTATTTCTTATAAGGTTTCCTTATGATGTGTTGTTTAGGAGGCCTTTTCCACAGGAAAATTACTTTCTTATAGATGAAGTATAATTTTTTCCATAAAACAGATATAATCCTAAGTATTTAGGGAAAATGGTTCCAAATTTACAAATATAATCTTGGTTTTTTTCTCTCTATATATAGACATCAGCTTCTGAAAAAGAAATAGAGGAAATAAAAGAAGAAAAAATTGAAGATATCAAAGAAGAAAGAGGAGAAAAGAAAGGAACAGTGGCAGCAGAAGAAAAAGAAGATGAAAAAGAAGATCAGAAAGGAGATGGAGAAGATCAAAACAAGGAAGAAGAGAAAGGAGAAGATGGAAGAGGGAAAGAATATGAAAAAGAAGATGAAGGTGGAAAAGAGAAAGAAGAAGATGGAAAAGAGGAAGAAGACAAGAAAGACACAGGAGATGAAAAGGAGGGTGAAGATGGAAAAGGGAAAGGAGAAGATGGCAAAGAATCTGAAGATGGAAAAGATAAAGGAGAAGATGAAAAAAAGGGAGATGATCGAAAACAGAAAGGAAATGGAAAAGAGAATGAAGATGGAAAAGAGGATGAAGATGGAAAGGGGGATAAAGGTGTAAATGAGAAGGAAGATGAAAAGGAGAAAGGAGAAGATGGAAAAAAGGAAGAAGGAAAAGAGGAAGAAAATGGAAAAGGAGACAGGAAAGATGGAGGAGATGGAAAAGAAGATGAAAGCAAGGCTGAAATTGGAAAAGAAATAGCCGAAAGAAAAGAGGTCAAAAAAGAAGATGGAAAAAAAGTAGAGTTTCAGAGTGTTTTTTAAAGCTGCCCTATATGGTTTCATAATTTGGTAATATGTACCTTCATGTTGTAATGTTAAGAGAGATGAATATTTTTATCAAATATTTTATAAACACAGCTTTTCTTTAGCATCAATTTAATTTCAAAACATCTTCATACTGGTTATTAGTCACAAAGTTTCTAACATGAAACCTTTATCTATAAATTTTGTAATTATAATAGTGGAATATATAGAAAAAATATGTTTTCAACTTTGTCAGTGAATACACTTTTTCTGTAAGTTATGTGTTAAATCTTTGACTTTTAATTTTACTCCTATATATGATAATTTCACAAAATGGAGAGATCCCAAAAGAGTTTCCTCAAACATTCTTGTGGTTCTCTAGGTTACTTTTATAAAGAAGGTGAACTATTTTCATGTAATGCTAAGAATTAGAATTATCTTTCCCAAATATAACTTTGATATTAGCTTGGGAAAAAATAAAATTGTAATTCCATTTTTAAAAGAAATACAAATGTTTATTTCAGAAGGGCAGTTCTGACAATATGTGTATTCAAAAAATTTTACTGGATTTATCTTAATAAAAATTCTCTTCAAAGATTATTGTAGTTTGTTATAACTCCAAAAATGTAATTAGTGAAATATTATAATGCTTCAGTTTTTCTATTGTGAGGTTCACAAAGACATTAAAAAATTTTTTGCACTGAGATAAAATAAACATAACATAAAATTCACCATTTTAGCCGTTTCAAAATATACAGTTCAGTGGTTTTACTATATTCACAATGTTGTGCAACCACTATCACTATCCACTATCTAGTTACAGAATATTTTCATCACCAAAATAAGAAACAAAGTACCAATTAGCTGTCTCTGTCCATTCCCCACAACCGGCACCACCACTGGTCTCTGGCAACTGTTAATTTACTTTCTGTCTCTATGGGTTTGCCTATTCTGGACACTTCATATAAATGGAATCATGTGACATGTGGCCTTTTGTGTCTGGCTTCTTTCACTTAGCATAGTTTTTCATGTTCACCCATGTTGTAGCATGTATCAGTATTTCATTTCTTTTTGTGGCTGAATAATATATTGTACTACATTGTTTGTTGAAGAATATTTGAGTTGTTTCCATGTTTTGTCAATTAGGAATAATGCTATGAACATTTGTGTACATGTATGTTTTCATTTCTCCTGGTTATATACCTAGGAGTAGAACCACTGGATTATTTTAGTAATTCTATGTTTAACTTTTTGAGGAACTTCCAGTTTTCCAAAGTGGCTTCAGCGTTTTGTATTCTCACCAGCAACGTGTGAGTGTTCTAATTTCTCCACATCCTTGCCAACACTTGTTATTGTCTGTCTTTTTTATTATAGAAATCCTAGTGGGGTGATTTGGGGGTGATCAAATCATGGTAATTTTTGTTTGCATTTCCCTAATGATGTTGAGCATCTTCTCATGTGTTTATTGGCGATTTGGATAACTTCTTTGGAGAAGTATCTAACAAAGTCTTAACCCATTTTTTACTTGGGCTGTCTTTTCAGTGCTGAGTTGTAAGACATGTATATATTTTAGATACAAGTCCCTTATCAGATGTAATAATTTGCAAAATTTTTTCCCATTCTATGTATTATCTTTTATTTATTATTTTTAAATTTTTTATTGGGTTATATTTGTTTTACAATGTTGTGTTAGTTTCTGCTGTACATCAAAGTGAATCAGCTATATGTATACATATATCCCACCTTTTTTGGATTTCCTTCCCATTTAGGTCACCAGAGAGCATTGAGTAGAGTTCCCAGTGCTATACAGCAGGTTCTCATCAGTTATCTATTTTATACATATTAGTGTATAATCCAAATCTCCCAATTCATCCCACCTCCCTTTCCCTCCTAGTGTTTATATGTTTGTTCTCTATGTCTGTGTCTCTATTTCTGCCTTGCAAGCAGGTTCATCTGTACCATATTTCTAGATTCCACATATATGTGTTAATATATGATATTTGTTTTTCTCTTTCTGACTTACTTCACTCTGTATGACAGTCTCTAGGTCCATCCATGTCTCTACAAATGACCCAATTTAGTTCCTTTTTATGGCTGAGTAATATTTCATTGTATGTATGTACCACGTCTTCTTTATCCATCTGTCAGTGGGCAGTTAGGTTGCTTCCATGACCTGGTTATTGAAAATAGTGCTGCAATGAACATTGGTGTGCATGTATCTTTTTGAATTATGGTTTACTCTGGGTATTTGCACAGTAGTGGGATTGCTGGGTTATATGGTAATTTTATTTTTAGTTTTTTAAGGAACCTCCATACTATTCTCCATAGTGGCTGTATCAGTTTGCATTCTCACCAACAGTTCAAGAGCTTTCCCTTTTCTCCACACCCTCTACAGCATTTATTGTTTGTAGATTTTTTTGATGATGGCCATTCTGACCAGTGTGAGGTGATACCTCATTGTAGTTTTGATTTGCATTTCTCTAATAACTAGTGATGTTGAGCATCGTCTTATGTGCTTATTAGTGATTTGGATAACTTCTTTGGAGAAATGTCTAACAAAGCCTTAACCCATTTTTCACTTGTATTGTCTTTTTAGTACAGAGTTGTAAGACATGTATATATTTTAGATACAAGTCCCTTATCAGGTGTAATAATTTGCAAAATATTTTTCCCATTCTATGTGCTGTCTTTTAACTTTCTTGATAGTATCCTTTGATGCAGAGATTTTTTTTTATTTTGATTAAATCTAATTTATCTACTTTTTCTTTTTCTGTTTGTGTTTTTGGTGACATATCTAAGAATCTGTTACCAAACCCCAGGTCACAAAGATGTATACCCGTATGAAGAGTTTTATAATTTTATCTCTTGCATTTAAGCTTTTGATCCATCCTGTGTTAAATTTTGTGTATGGCATGAAGTAGGGTCCCATATTCATTCATTTACAAGCACCATTTCTTGAAAAGACTATTTCCCCATTTGATGGTGTTGGCACTGTTCAGAAATCAATGGACCACAAATGTATGGGTTTATTTCTGGACTCTCAATTCTATACCATTGATCTATAGGTCTTTCTTCATGTCAGTATCACACTTTTGACTACCATAGCATTAGAGTAAGTTTTGACATCAGAAAGTATGTGTCCTCCAAGTTTGTTCCCAGTCCTTTACAATTCCTTATGAGTTTTAGGATCAGCTTGTTCATTTCTACCAAAAAAAAAAAAAAAAGGAAAAAGGCATTTGGCGTTTGATAAGGGTCATAATAAATATGCAGATAAATTTGGGGAACATTGCCATATTAACAAAATTGTCTTCCAATCCATGAACACAGGATGTCTTTCCATTTATTTAGGGTGCCTTTAATTTCGTTCCACAATATTTTGTAGTTCTTCATGTACACATCTTGCACTTCCTTGATCAAATTTATTCCTAAGTATTATATCCATTTTGAAGCTGTAACTGGAATTATTTTCTTGATTTTAATTTAACATTGTTCATTACTAGTGTGCAGAATACAACTGATTTTTGAATATTGATCTTATATCCTACAATTTTCATGAACTTGTATATTATATTTAACAGGTATTTTGTGTTTTCTTCAGAGTTTTTCCTATTTATAAGATCATGTCATCTGTATATAGAGATTGTTTTACCTCTTTCTTTCCAATTTGGATGCCTTTATTTCTTTCTTTCTGCCTAATTTCCCTGGCTTCTCAAATATTAATAATAAAAAAAGGAAATACACAAGTTCAGAAGTCCAGTTTTCAAAGGATAGAATTCTGCTTCTACCTCTTTGCCAAGGCTGGCAGGCCCTGCACCATTTCCTACTCTGTCTCAGAACTTACTACAATGCTACAGTAATAAAAACCAACTTAAATGGGCTGGTTAAATATCTAGGTAACTTGCCTGGATCCCCCAGTTTCTAGCCATATTCTGCAACCACAAAAATTGTACTCAACTTCCAGCACAGAAATGTGTTGTTTTAAGCACCTTGATCCCCTTCACTGCTAAGGCTAAAATTAAAGTAACAATCCTGCATTCCTCTTTAAAAACACATCCCAGGTGACTGGCAGAACTGTGGTAATGAGTAATCTTAATTTTCCTGTGAAATTATACCCTCTACATAAAGAAGGTAGGTGCCTTCACCTTACAACATTATCTTAACTCTATAATAAAGTGTTCATATGACAAAATGCCATGGTATACTATAGGAGGATCATTGTTTCACACTATGATACGAAAGTAAATTTTCTTCCTCTGGTCTTGTATTGTTTTATTTCTTGATGTTTTAATTGGATCCTACTTTCCCTTTATCATCAAAACTTTGCTTCACACAATTTCTCTTCTAAAAAACTCAATGATAGTAAGGTGTGGGGGGAGGAGTGGAGTAGGGGAGTGCTAATTTATAGAGACAGCACACCATGACTATAAGTGAAAGCGAATATAAATTATAAATCTACAAAACAGAACAATCTTCACTAAAGATGGGGAGAAATAAATAAGGGTATAAAAAATCTTCAGGGAACCCCACAGAGAAATGGTGTTCAAGAAGTACTTTTGGAGTTTCTTCAGTAATATGAAGCATCTTTTGTTAAGTATCTGATTGGCAGCACAAGTTTTTGGTAGCATATTATTGATTCAACACAATAATTGATTTTCTGAGAATGTAGTGCTGAAGTTTTCATCTAAACTTTTCTGTTGTTACTTTAAAGGACTTGCCCCATTCATAAGCTTGAGGGCATGCCTCAGAATAAAAAAAAATTAATGGGAATAAACTTTGAAATTATATTGTAATTAGATGGGAAGCTGATTCAGTTTATTGTTGTACCATGAAAAAAAACACGAGTATTTATACACAGTTCTTCAGGGGAATATCTGCTGTATAAGGACTGCCCTTAATGCTTCCCATTAATATTTAAAATGTTTCATGCTGAACATTATTAATCCTTATAAAAATTCCATGTTTAGGGTGGTATGAAGAAAGGGAGACATAGAACAAAGGCATGTCAGAGCTGGAGTCTAATCTCATAAATCATAGGTGTTATTAATTACCTACTGAGATCACACAGATAAATCTTGATATTATCTTTAAAAATTGGGTTTTGAAAATCCTCAAATAATAATGTTTTGGTCCTAAAAATTTAATTGTCTTCAAGATACAATTGTGGCAATTGTCCAAAATTTAAAAGCAGAACTGTTGGAACAAGTTGCTTAGCATATAAGGAACGGAGAAAAAGCCCACCAAATCGGCTGCAGTTTACAACCTCCTGTGCTAAAATTAAGTTAAATCTAAACCGTGCAGTAAGTAAGTGACTTGTGTGAAGGTATTTTTCTAGAATACAGAAGAGGTTTTTTAATGTGATATTTACACAATAGATATGATTGTTTTTTATCTTAAAATACATGGATTTAATATTATTAACTATCAATTTATTTGCCTGATGTGAATAGTCTTTCAGATTATGTTGACTTTCTTAGGTTGGAAAATAGTAAGTAGGAAAAAGTCCAGCTTTATATGGAGTAACAATCATTTTCTTTCACATATTTTCTCTGTAACTACAGCTCATTCTGGTTGTTTATTACATATTTTATAAACTCTCTTTTTTTAAATGTTGTTTTTCCCATGAACATTATCTTTACATATTTATATCAAGTACAACATAATAGTGTTGATCAAAATGGTTTTCCTTTCTTTAGAAGTTAAAAATTAAATTCATAAAAATTAATTATTCCTTAAAAACCTAAACTATGATTTACTATGTTACTTGACAACATATGCATTTAATTCCTTAGTAACTGCAATCTGCAGTCCAGGCTTGGTGTAATTTACCAAATAATATGAATGAACTCCAGTGGTTATAGAAATTGAGTTCCAGATCAGATAATGGGGGAGGGTGTGTGTGTGTGTGTGTGTGTGTGTGTGTGTGTGTGTGCGCACATGTGTGTGTTTTCTAGAGAAGAGAGGAAGGGGAAATCACAAAGTGAGATGAATGATTTCAAAATATTTTAGTATCAGTGGCTTAAAAGGCTATTTTTTCACATAGATTAGGAATTCTGACCAAGGCTGAAATAACTTCTTCAAATATTTAACACATATAAAAGTGTTTACTATGTGCCAGGCACTTTCTTAAGCATGTTACATATGTTACACATATATGTAAAGAAACAATTACATATAACAACCCTATGAGGCAGGTACTATTATTATCTTCATTTTCATAGATAAGGAAACTAAGCACAAAGGCTGATCAATTTATTTTATTTGTGGCAAATCCATGGTTTCCAGGATTTGAACTAAGTTATACCATCTCTCAAATAGGCTTAATCCACAAGCATTTTCCACACAGTAGGATTTTTTGTTTGTTTTGTAAAAATACTCTTAGAAATTCAATGAGAAATGACGTCACTCACCAGTGTTACAACTTAGATTCTTTAATTCATTTAGTCAATAAATATTTGTTGAGTACCTACTATGTGTCAGTTAGGTTACAGGGGTTATATCTGTGAAGAAAATAGGGATCTTCCTTGCCCTCATAGATCTTACAGTGCACCAGAAGAAACCAATATATTTTTCAATCACATAAATAATTATATAATTATAATTTTTGTTAATGCTATAGAGGAATAGTAAGGTGGCTAAAAGATGGAAAGACAGAGACCTGGGAGAAGCTAGTACTTGTAGGTGATTAGAGGTGTCAATCCACTTACCTAGACACTTAGGTTGATTGAACTCAGCTGGGAGTTTCTCACTTAAGATTTCCCATGTAATTATAGACACACAGTGTTTGGGGTTGGAGTCAACCGAAAGCTTAACTGAGCAGACATTTAGGATGGTTTCTTCAATCACCTGTCTACACTTCAGCTTGGATACTGCTTGGATGATTTTTCACATGGCTAACTTATTGGGATGTTTTTTTTTAACCCATGCAGCATGGTGGTCTCAGGGTGGTCTAACTTCTTATAAGGTGGCTGGTGGCTGGATACCCCTAAAATGTGTGTTGCAAGAAACCCAGACACCAGTTACAAGTTTTCTAATGACCTAGCCTGGGAAGCCATGTATTACTTCCCCATTTTATTAGTCAAAAAGAAAATGAAAAAATCAACCCAAATCCAAGAGAAGGAATATAAACAAGGACATGAATACAGGGGGGCATGGCTCATGGGGGAGCCATCTTTGGAGATTAGCTACCATAATTCTCCATTTCCTCATTCTCTGTTTTCAAACTTCCCACTACATGGATGTTGGATCTTCTGGATTGATCCCCTATTTAAAAAAAAAACAAACCTTTTCTCTCCTATCTTTCTTCTCTTTGTCTTTTTCTTCTTTCTTGGATATGTCTTTATATTTTCATCAAAATGTCTATTGAATTTTATACTTTTTTATTTCTTTTTTGCATATCACGCTGTTCTTATTTCTTGATGTAACATTTTCTCTCTTCTGTCTT
Organism: Globicephala melas; assembly: GCF_963455315.2. Taxonomy (NCBI): domain Eukaryota; kingdom Metazoa; phylum Chordata; class Mammalia; order Artiodactyla; family Delphinidae; genus Globicephala; species Globicephala melas. Next base: position 61,282,513 of record NC_083335.1, read on the forward strand.
CTGGTATCAATTTTACAACAATTTGTTTCTGGTTTTTGTTTTGTTTAAGTTTTCTTCTACTTCTTGGGTTGCTATATTCCCTCCAAGGTCCTCCCCTCCTCATTTTTGGCTTATTTTAGTATCTGCCTTTAATGTTAGTGTCTTTCCTCAAATTCCTGGTGATTTAAAATATGTAACATTCAAATTTAAGAATGAGACGCTAAAAAAGCTGGTTAAGTGGAGCTTGTCAATTAATGGCACTATGAGATGATATGTAGGAGTCTGGCCATTTCATGAGCTAGATCTACCAATGTCATTCTCTATGAGCCTTCTCTCTTCAGCTAATGAGTTTCTCTGGAGAGAAATCATTCAAACTCCTGTCTGGATGTGTAAGTTTAACTACAGGTATTCTGAAAACCCAAGAAAAATGGGCGCTGTGTGTTTCTGTATTAGTCAGGATTCTCCAGAGAAACAAAACCAACAGGAAGGATATATATATATAGATAGATAGATAGATAGATAGATATAGAGAGAGAGAGAGAAAGAGAAAGAGGGGGGAATGAGAGATAAGGGATTGATTCACATGATTATGGAAACTGGCAATTCTAAATCTGTCATATGGGCTGATAGGCTCGAGATCTGAGTCGACATTGCAGTTTCAGCCTGAAGACCAGAGGCTTGGAAAACCTGGAAAACCAATGGTTCAGATGAAGGCAGTCAGTTAGAAAATTCCCTTTTCCCCAGGGAAGACGGTCTTTTTTTTTCTTCAGCTGATTGCAATGAGCCCACTCACATTATGGAGGGCAATCTGCTAACTCAAAGTTCATGGGTTTAATGTTAAGCTCATTCAAAATACTCTCCAATTTGACAGATAAAATTAAATATAATGGTCTCATTGATTATTATGTACCCTTTCAATTAATTCACTGTGATGTTTTCAAAAAGCACCTTACCTTCATCCTTAGTTGTACCTGGTATCACTGAATTCAGACCCCTTTTGTGCCAAAGTCTCTAGTGACCCAACTTCTAGCCTATGGCTGCTTTAACCAATAGAATGTGCCAGAAGTGATGCTGTGCCAGTTCTGAGCCTAAATTTTAAGATGAAGTTTCTCAAATTTGGCACTTTTGACATTTGAGGTTGAATAATTCTTTGTTGTATGATGCTGTCCTGTATACCATAGGCTGTTTAACAGCATCCCTTGCCTCTGCTAGCCAGAAGCCAGTTGTACCCTCCCTCCCTCCTACTCTTGTGACAACTAAATATATCTTCAGACATAGCCAAATATCCCCTGGGGTAAGGGCAAAATAACCTCCAGCTGAGAACAACTGATTTAAAAAGATGAGTGTCTTTTGCTTCCTAATTCTTGGAACGCTCACCTTTGGAATGTGTGCTCTGGGGAAATCCAGCCTCCATGTGAGAGATCTGACTACCCCGATATAACCATGCTTTGAAGAAGCCTGTGTATGGAAGGAAATGACTGCCTGACCCTCAGATATTTCAGCCATCTCAGCTGAGTTGCCAGACACATATATTAAGAAGTCATCATGGACAGTAAGCCAGTCAAGTTTTCAGATGACTCCAACCCCTACCACCATTTGACTGTAACCACATGAAAGACTCCTGAGAACCACTCAAGTGATCTCTGCAAACTCACAAAAACTTCAGAAATAATAATAAATATTTACTTTATGCTATTGAATTTGGGGATGCTTTGTTAAAAAAGAAATGGAACATGAATTATCAAAGAAACAATGCAAGAACATTTGTAGGACTAAATTTCTGGATTCAAATGATCTATCAAGTGCCCATCATAATGAATTAAAAAAGAAAAATGTCAAAGGACATCATCTGGAAGTTTTAGTATATTATGGATTAAAAGGACACCTTCAGGGCTTCCCTGGTGGCGCAGTGGTTGAGAGTCCACCTGCCAATGCAGGGAACACGGTTTTGTGCCCCAATCCTGGAGGATCCCACATGCCGCAGAGCAGCTCAGCCCATGAGCCATGGCCACTGGGCCTGTGCGTCTGGAGCCTGTGCTCCACAACGGGAGAGGCCACAGCAGTGAGAGGCCCGCGTAATGCAAAAAAAAAAAAAAAAAAAGGACACCTTCAAACTTACAATTCTCATTCCCTCTCCTTTCCTTCTCTCCTTACCCCCTTTCTGTCTTTTGTGCAGGTGCATGCATATATGCATGCATGCCTGTTTGCATGAGCACACGTGCGTGTGTGTACACACACACACACATATAAAAACCAGTTCACATTCAAAAGAGAAGGAATAAGAATGACAAAGGACTTCTGAACAACAGCACTGGAAGCTGGAAAACAATGAATCATGACTTCAGAATTATTAATTTACAACCTAGAAGTCTATATCTAGACAATTTATCAGTCAAGTATGGGAGTAAAATAAGCATGCTTCCATATGTGAAAAGTCAAAAATTTAATCTCCTGTGCACTCTTTCAGAAATCTAATAAGGAAGATAATTATATCAAGTTTGTAATAACAGATTCGACTTCAGTACTTGTAATTAGTCTGTTCATATTTTCTATTTCTTCTTCATTCAGGCTTGGGAGATTGTACCTTTCTAAGAATTTCTCCATTTCTTTTAGGTCGTCCAATTTACTGGCATATAGTTATTTGTAGTAGTCTTTTATGATCCTTAGTATTTCTGTGGTGTCGGTTGTAACTACTCTTTTTCCATTTCTAATTTTATTGATTTGAGCTCTCTCTTTTTTTCTTGATGAGTCTGGCTAAGTGTTTAGAAATATTCTTATCTTTTCAAAGACGCAGCTTTTTGTTTCATTGATCTTTTCTATTGTTTTTTTGTCTCTATTTCATTTATTTCTGCTCCAATGTTTATGATTTCTTTCCTTCTACTAACTTTGTTTGTTCTTTTTTCTCTAATTACTTTAGGTGTAAAAGATTAGGTTGTTTATTTGACATTTTTCTTGTTTCCTGAGGTAAAACTCCAAAAAAACAAATGTCCAGGACCAGATGGCTTCACATGCAAATTCTACCAAATACTTACAGAATAGTTAACACCTATCCTCCAGAAACTACTCCAAAAAATTGCAGAGGATGAAGGAAGCACTTCCAAACATATTCTATGAGACCTCGCTCACCCTGATACAAAAACCAGACAAAGATAACACACAGAAAAGAAAATTATAGGCCAATATCACTGATTAATATAGAAGCAAAAATCCTCAACAAATTACTGGCAACCTGAACCAAACAATACAGTAAAAGGATCATATGACATGATCAAGAGGGATTTATCCCAAGGATGCAAGGATTTTTTAATATCCACAATTCAGTTAGTGTGACACACCACATTAACAATTTGAAGAATAAAAACCATATGATCATCTTAATAAATGCAGAAAAAGCATTTGATAAAATTCAACATTCATTTATGATACAAAACCTTTCCAGAAAGTGGACATAGAGAGAACATAACTCAACATAATAGAGGCCATATATGACAAGCCCACAGCTAATATTATACTCAATGGTGAAAGGCTGAAAACATTTCCTTTAAGACCAGGAACAAGACAAGGATGTCCACTCTCACCACTTTTATTCAATGTAGTTTTGGAAGTCCTAACTACAGCAATCAGAGAAGAAAAAAGAGAAAAAAAAAAGCAATCCAAATTGGAAAAGAAGTAACACTGTAACTGTTTACATATGACGAGATACTATACATAGAAAATCCTCCTACTAGAGCTAATCAATGAATTTGGTCAAGTTGCAGGATACAAAATTAATACACAGAAATCTGTTGCCTTTCTATACACTAACCACGAAAGATCAGAAATAGAAATTAAAGAAATAATCCCATTTACTGTCACATCAAAAAGAATAAAACACCTAGGAATAAACCTACCTAAGGAGGTAAAATACATGTAATTCCAAAAACTATATGACGCTGATGAAAGAAAACAAAGATGACAGAAACAGGGGCAAAGATATGCTATGTTCTTGGATTGGAAGAATCAATGTTGTCAACGTGAATATACTACTCAAGGCAATCTACAGGTTCAATGCAATCCCTATCAAATTACCAATGGCATTTCTCACAGAACTAGAAATAAAGAATTTACAATTTGTATGGAAACACGAAAGACCCCGAATAGCCAGAGCAAACTTGAGAAAAAAAACAGAGCAGAAGGAATCAAGATCCCTAACTTCAGACTATACTACAAAGCTACAATCATCAAGACAGTATGGTAATGGCACAAAAACAGAAATACAGATCAATGGAACTGGATAGAAAGCCCAGAAATAAACCCATACACCTATGGTCGATTAATTTATGACAAAGGAGGCAAGAATATACAGTGGAGAAAAGACAGTCTCTTCAATAAGTGGTGCTGGGACTGGACAGCTATATGTAAAAGAATGAAATTAGAATATTCTCTAACACCACACACAAAAGTAAACTCAAAATAGATTAAAGATCTAAATGTTAGACCAGATACTCTAAAACTCCTAGAGGAAATCATAGGCCAAACACTCTTTGACATAGATTACAGCAATATTGTTTTGGATATACTTCCTAGAGTAGTGAAAATAAAGACAAAAATAAATAAATGGGATCTAATTAAACTTAAAAGATTTTACACAGCAAATGAAACCATAAACAAAATGAAAAGACAACCTACAGAATGGGAGAAAATATTTGCAAACCATGTGACTTAAAAGGGGTTAATATACAAAAAATACAGACAGCTCATATAGCTCAATATCCAAAAAAAAAAAAGAACACACACAACCTAATCAAAAAATGGGCAGAAGACCTAAACAGACATTTCTCCAAAGAAGACATACAGATGGTCAACAGGCACATGAAAAACACTCAACATCACCGCACACCAATCAGAATGACCATCATCATAAAGTCTACAAAAAGTAAATGTTGGAGAGGGTGTGGAGAAAAAGGAACCCTGTTATACTGTTGACAGGAATGTAAATGGTGCAGCTACTATGGAGAACAGTATCCAGTTCCTTATAAAACTAAAACTAGAGCTACCATATGCAGTAAGTCCCCTACACACATACTTTCAAGTTGCAAACTTTCAAAGATGTGAACCTGTGTTCACATGTCAAATCACGTAAGCTAGTTCATATATCTGGCTTACATTGTCATGTGTGTGTACCCTCTACACACACATGGTTGTGCTTTTGTGTACTTTACTGTACAGTACTGTATAGAGTACAGTAGTACAGTATCTTTATTTCAAGCCCAGGATGTCCCAAAGCAAGGGTAAAAGCAGCGGTGATGTAGCTGGTACCTCTGTACTTTTCTAGGTACTATACTGTAAGATTAAAAATGTTTTCTTTATTTTTTGTGTTTTTTTATGTATTATTTGTGTGAAAAGTATTATAAACCTATTACAGTACAGTACTATATAGCTGATTGTGTTAGTTGGGTACCTAGGCTAACTTTGTTGGACTTACAATCAAGTTGGTTTTATGAACGCACTCTCAGAAAAGAACTCATTCATATGTAGGGGACTTACTGTAATCCTGCAATCCCACTCCTGGGCCTATATATGGGGAAAAACATAATTTGAAAGAGACATGCACTCCACTGTTCATTGCAGCACTATTTACAATAGCCAAGACAAGGAAGCAATCTAAATGTCCCTCAACAGATGAATGGATAAAGAAGATGTGGTACATATATATACAATGGAATATTACTCAGTCATAAAAAAGAATGAAATAATGCCATTGACAGCAACATGGATGGACCTAGAGATTATCATACTAAGTGAAGTAAGCCAGACATAGACAAATATCATATGATATTGCTTATATGTGGAATCTTAAAAAAATGTTACAAAAGATCTTAAATATAAAACATAAATAGACACACAGACTTAGAAAACAAACTTATGGTTACCAAAGAGGAAAGTGGAGGGATAAATTAGGAGTTTGGGATTAACATATACACACTACTACATATAAAATAGAAAACCAACAAGGACCTACCGTATAATGCATGGAACTATACTGAATATTTTGTAATAACCTATAAGGGAAAAGAATCTGAAAAAGAATATATATATATATATATATATATATATATATATATATATATATATATATATAAAACTGAATCCCTTTGCTGCACACCTGAAACTAACACATCATCGTAAATTAACTATATTTCAATTTAAGTAAAATCATGTAATCATCTCAATTGATGTAGAAAGAGCATTTGATAAAACTCTACATCAATTTAAGATTAAAAAAAAAACTGAACAAGATGAGTATAGGGGGAATATACTCCAACATCATAAAAGTCATATATGACAAACTCACAGCTAACATAACACTCAATGGTGAAAAGCCAAAAGCTTTTCCGCTAAGATCAGGAACAAGACAAGGATGCCCACTCTTGCCACTTTTATTCAAACTAGTATTGGATGTTGTAGCCTCAGTAATCAGACAACAGAAAGAGATAAATGCATCCAATTTGGACAGGAAGAAGCAAAACTGTCACTATTTGCAAATGACATGATACTATATATACAAAACCCCAAAGACTCCAGCAAAAATCCTTTTATAATTAATGAAGAATTCAGTAAAGTCAAAGGGTACAATATTAATATACAAAAATATGTTGTATTTCTATACACTAACAGCAAAGTATCAGAAAGAGAAATTAGTAAAATAATTTCATTCACAATTGCATCAAAATGGATAAAATACCTCAGAATACATCTAACCAAGGAATTAAAAGACCTGTACTCAAAAACTATAAGACATTGATGAAAGAAATTGAAGACAATGCAAATAAATAGAAAGATATACCATATCATGGATTGGAAGAATTAATATTGTTAAAATGTTCATACTACAAAAAGCAATCTAAAGATTCAGTGCAATATATATGGAATCTTTAAAAAAATGGTCTGAAGAACTTAGGGGCAGGACAGGAATAAAGATGCAGATGTAGAGAATGGACTTGAGGACATGGGGTGGGGGTAAGTGTAAGCTGGGACAAAGTGAGAGAGCGGCATGGACATATATACACTACCAAATGTAAAATAGATAGCTAGTGGGAAGCAGCTGTATAGCACAGGGAGATCAGCTTGGTTCTTGTGACCACCTAGAGGGGTGGGATAGGGAGGGTGAGAGGGAGACACAAGAGGGAGTGTATACATGTATACGTATAGCTGATTCACTTTGTAATACAGCAGAAACTAACCACAACAATGTAAAGCAATTATACTACAATAAAGATGTTTATATATATATATACATATACATATATATACATATACATATATATATATATATATATATATATATATATATATATACCAATTGCACATTTCATGGATCTGGAACAAATATTCCTAAAATTTGTAAGGAACAACAAAGACCACATAAATGATTTTTATAATCATATTACTTAAGTATAAAGACTTAAATGTAAGGCATGAAACCTTAAACTTCTAAAAGGAAACGTAAGCAGGACACTCTTTAACATCAGTCATTTTGTTTTTTTGAGATCTATCTCCTCTGGCAAGAGCAACAATAGCAAATATAAATGGACTACATCAAACTAAAAAGCTTTTGCAAAGCAAAGGAAATTATAAACTAAACAAAATGGCAACTTACTGAATGTTCAAAATATTTACAAAGGATATATCTTTTTTTTTTTTTGGCAGTATGTGGGTCTCTCACTGTTGTGGCCTCTCCCGTTGCGGAGCACAGGCTCCGGACCTGCAGGCTCAGCGGCCATGGCTCATGGGTCCAGCCACTCCGTGGCATGTGGGACCTTCCTGGACTGGGGCACAAACCTGTGTCCCCTGCATCAGCAGGCGGATTCTCAACCACTTGCACCACCAGGGAAGCCACAAAGGATATATCTGATAAGAGGTTAACATGCAAAATATGTTCATAACTCATTTAACTCAATATCAAAAAAACAACAATCCAATTAAAAAAATGGAGAGAGGATCTGAATAGACATTTTTTTTCCAAAGAAGACATACAGGTTGTCAACAGACACATGAAAAGATGCTCAACATCCTTAATCATCAGGGAAATGCAAATCAAAACTATGAGATATCACCTAATACTTATGAGAATGGCAACCATCAAAAGGATAAAAAAAATGTTTGGGGAGGATGTGGAGAAAAGAAAACCCTAGTACACTGTTAGTGGGAATATAAATTGGTGCAGTCTCTATGAAAAACAGGATGAAGCTTCCTCCAAATGTTGAAAATAGAACTACCATATGATCCAGCAATTCCACTTCTGGGTATTTATCCAAAAAAATCTAAAACACTAATTCAAAAATATATATGCACCGACATGTTCATTGCAGCATTATTTATAATAGCCAAAATATGGAAACAACCTAAGTGTCCACTGATGGATGAATGGATAAAAAAGATGTGATATATATATATATATATATATATTCACACACATATACATACAGTGGAATATTATTCAGCCATAGAAAAGAAGGAAATCCTGTCATTTGTAACAACATGGATAAACCAGGAGGACATTATACTAAGTGAACTAAGTCATACAGAGAAAAATAAATACCATATGATCTCTCTTAAATGTGAAATTAAAAAAAAATAAACTAAAAATAAAGCAAGTACATAGATACAGAGAACAGCTTAGTGGTTTTAAGAGGTTGGGGGGTGATGGGAGAGATGAGAGAAATGGCTAAACTTTTCTTTTTAGTTTAGTTTAAATAAATTGAATAGAAATTTTAAAAATAAGACATTCATTTTTATGTTTTCCCACCTTTTGTATATTATGAAAAAAGCTGCTATAAATATTCATATACATATTTTTGTGTGAACATAGGCTTTTATTTCTCTGGAACAAATGTTTAAAAGTGTGATTGCTGGGTTGTATGGTGGTTGCACATTTAATTTTTTAAGCTGACGAACTATTTTTCAGAGTGGCTATACCATTTTACATTCACCATCTGTAAAGTATGGGTTATCCAGTTTGTCCACATCCTTCCAACAATTTGGTGTTGTCACTCTTTTTTCAAAGCCACCTTGATATGCATTCAGTGATGTTTCATTGTAGTTTTAATTCACAATTCTCTTCTAGCTAATGATGTTGAACAACGCTTCATGTGCTTATTTTCAATTTTGTATGTTATCTATGAGATGTCTCTTCATGTCTTGACCATTTCTAATTAGACTTTTTTAAGCATTTGAGTCTTTATATAGTTCTTTATATGTTCTAAAAACAAGAACTTTTATGAATATATGGTTTGCAAACATTTTTCTCCCAGTCTATAGCTTATCTTTTCACCCCATTAACAAAGTCACAGAGCAAAAGTTATAAAGTTTGATGAAGTACAACTTATTAATTTTACCTTTTATGGATCATCCATTTCATATCAAGTCTGAGAACTCCACATGGCCCTAGATCCTGAAAAATGTGTCCCAGTTTTTCTAAAAGTTTTATAGTTTAACATTTTATAATTAAGTCTGTGATACATTTTAGGCTAATTTTTGTATGAGATGTGAGGTTGAATCAAGGTTCTTTTTTTTTTTTTGCCTATAGTGTCCAATTATTCCATCACCACTTGTCAAAAAGACTATCCTTCCTACATTAAATTGCTTTGCACCTTTGTAAAAAAAAAAATCGACTGGGCATATCATTTTAGTTCTAGTCCTCGGTTCTCTCTTTTGTTACATTGATCAATATGTCTACCCTCCACAATATCACACTCTGTTGATTACTGTAGCAATATAAGTAATTCTTAACATAAGATAGGGTGATTTTTCCCATTGTATTTTACTTTTCAAAATTATTTTGGCTATTCTAATTCCTTTGCCTTTTTGCATAAATTTTAGAATAAGCTTCTCAACGTCTACCAAAATTTGCTTGGATTTTAATGGGCATTACGTTAAACCTGCAGGTTACATTGGGGAGAATTGACATCTTTACTATGCTGAGTCTTCCAGTCTATGAACACAATATGTCTCTCCATTTATCTTCTTTGATTTATTTCATCAGCATTTTCTTCTTTTCAGCATACAGATCCTGTACATGTTTTATTAGATTGATATCTACTTTTAATTTTTTGGAGTGAAAGTGTATAGTACTGTGTATTTTATTTCAGTTTTCACATGTTTGATGCTAGTATAGATAATATGCTTTGAAACACTCAATATGATATCTCTTCATTATAACATATTTTGACACCAGAATTTATTCATCCTATGGTGCATCCACGTAGCTGCAGTAGCACTGTTTTTCCTTTTTACATCATTTGCTTAAACACTTAATAAATTGTTATGCAGGAGACAAATGGAAAAGAAATAAAGATTGAAATTACTCTTACTAAAAGTATAAAAGTCTTCTGAAAGTCCACAGATTTTCCATGAGATACATGCTAACAGTATTACTTATTCTCAAATAGTCTTACCTCTTTACAGCTGTTTATACATACAACACATTTGCTTAAATGTGCATAAAGACAATGTTCTCTTAATGTTCAGCCTTCAATTTTAAAATATTTTCAGTCATTTGTTTGACAAGGCACAGTTATGGATCAGTTTGTTTTCACTGATGAGTAAATTTGAAATTAATACATACTATATGACTTAAAAATTAATAACTTTTAGAGACAATTGGTTTTGAAGTATCTAAACAGAAAAGAAAAAAAATATTTACTATGTTTGAAACATCAAAATATTCATTAAATTCTGTGTACTTACACATTTATTTGACATGTTAATTTTGTTTTTTGAAAAAGATTGAGTCCATTTATTGGCACATGCTATTTCCTGTGGGGGTGGTGTGAGAGGTCTAATTGTAAGAGAGAAAAGTGTGAGCTTAACCCTTTAAGTCCAGACATACAGAGCTAAGTCATATCCAGGGATGCCCAGTGGAGATATAGCTTGGTTGATTAAAAAATAGGAGCTTGGCTGGAAAGGTGGGTAGGTTTCCCAGGAAAGTAGAATAACACAACACAGCTTTACGCAGGTTTCAAAGAACCAGAGGCACAAAGAAGCCTGAGTTGCCCTCTCGCCAAAAGTGAAAGGGTCTTCATCCTTTAGCTGCAAGCCCCTGAGGACTGATGGGCTTGTTCATTCTGTCTTTGGAAAGAAGTAGTCCTGTCTCTATCCACCTGACTAATCCCAGGGACCAGCTAGGAAGAGGTTTGCATTGGGAAGGTCAAGAAGGTAGAGCAAAGAATCCCCAATGACATTTTATAGTTGAATGAGACCTCTGTTCTCAACACAGAGTGTTCGTGTCATTTGCTCTGGCTCTGTTCTAGGCAGGAACAGAGAATGTGGCTTAGGCTTGTCTTTGGAATTTTATTTTTTCCAAGGCTTGAAGGTATGGAAGTAGCATCAACTGCATACTGCCCATACTACATGTTAAATTTGAACTCACTGAATACGGCATCCTATTTTAAAGAGCTTTTAGAGTAAAATAAGCATGAGACTACACAATCCAAAGGTGTTTAAAGTTTCAGGAATTCAGGAACACATTTACTTGATTTCATTTTTGTATTTAGAGATAGATTTTTAGAGCTATAAAGAAAGTTGGAGGATGCTATGGTCTGAAAGTTTGTATCCTCCCAAAATTCGTATGTTGAAATCCTAATGTCCAATATGATGATATTAGGAGGTGGGGCCTTTGGAAGGTAATCAGGTCATAAGAATGGAGCCCTTATGCATGGGATTAGTGTCTTTATAAAAGAGGCATCAGAGAGATCGCTTTCCTTTCCACCATGTGAGAACACAAAAAGAATGCCCTATCTATGAACCAGGAAGAGAATTACATTGACTGAAAAAATGCAAGACATGAGAGCTGTAAGATTCAATTTTATTGGGGGACATACTGACGACTATAGATGGGAGATAGCTCTGAGGAACTGCTTCAAAGAGGTAAGGGAAGAGCCAGTATATAGAGAAGTTTCTTTTGGCTGGGAAATACCTGGGGTCAAGAATACATCTTGGTAAAATGTCATGGCTAGTAATGAAGATTAGATATCTCAGTTAATGATTTTAGTGCTTTTCTATGTATGAGAAGATGCAAGAATCTGGAGTCATCGAAATGCTTCCATAGATATGCATCTTAGCTATTTAGGGGCCTGTATATCCAAAAGCACAGAATATTTCATCCTATTTTTTCCATCCTGAATTTCCTTCAGGGTACACTGTTGGTGGGTGACCGCAGTGGCTAATGATATGATTCTTGTAGAACTGAAATGGCAGGTAACATTTTTGTTTACAGTGCCCCCTGTTTGTGATAAATTTCACCGAAATTTGGGAGGCATTTCATGACTAATTTGTCCCATGGTGCTAGGAAAGCTCATTCCTAGGTCAGATGAGGATTAATTTGATATGCCACACAATGGGCTATTTCTGGATTAAGCCCTGTTAATAACTTAAAAAGTATCTGGATCATCTCTCTTACTAGTCCATTGTTATCCAGAAACTTTTCCCTTGTTGATTCTTCCATATCTAGAATTGCACTATTACAATTAATTATATATAGAACTATATATGTTCACTATCATATATACATTCATATATATGTTCATCATATATACATTCAGCCATCATTACTTTTGTCAGAGACTTGTATGCACAATGGGTAATGTAAGAAACAATAATCTTATAAAATAGTGTATAAGTAATATAGTTAGTAGAACTCGTAAGGTCATAAGTAAATATTTAAGCCAAGAACTTCCATCAGGTGTGCCCAGTATATCCCCAATCATCTGACACAGTCTGTCCCATACCAATCCCTTTCTTTAAAGGCAATGATATACAATGGAGAAAAGGTAATCTCTGTAACAAGTGGTGTTGGGAAAGGTGGACAACTACATGTAAATCAATGAAGTTAGAACACTCTGTCACACCATATACAAAAAATAAACTCAAAACAGTTTAAAGAACTAAATATAAGACATGACACCATAAAACTCCTAGGGAGCATAGGCAAAACATTCTCAGACATAAATCATAGCAATACTTAGATCAGTCTCCCAAGGCAAGAGAAAAAAAAGCAAAAAAACTAATGAGACCTAATTAAAATTAAAAGATTTTGCACAGCAAAGGAAACCATAAAAAAAAGAAAAGACAACCTACAGAAAGGGAGAAAATATCTGCAAACAATGTAACCAAAAAGGGGTTAATATCCAAAATATGCAAACAGCTCACACAACTCAATATCAAAAAAACATACCAATCAAAAAATGAACATAAGACCTAAATAGACATTTCTCCAGAGAAGACATACAGATGGCCAACAAGCATGTGAAAAGGTGCTCAACATCACTAATTATTAGAGAAATGCAAATCAAAACCACAATGAGGTATCACCTTACACTTATCAGAATGTATATCATTAAAAAAAAGTCTACAAATAATAAATGCTGGAAAAGGTGTGGAGAAAAGGGAACCCTCCTACCCTGTTGGTGGGAATGTAAATTGGTGCAACCACTATGGAAAGCAGTATGGAGATTCCTTAAAAAACTAAAAATAGAGCTACCATAAGATTCAGCAATCCCACTCCTGGGCATATATCCAAAAAAGATGAAAACTCTAATTCGAAAAGATACATGCACTCCAATGTTCATAGCAGCACAATTTACAATGGCCAAGACACAGAAATAACCCAAGTGCCCATTAACAGACAAGTGGCTTAAGATGATCATACAATAGAATATTTCTCTGCCATAAAAAAGAATGAAATATTGCCATTTGCAACAACCTGCATGGACCTAGAGAGTACATTCTAAGTGAAGTAAGTCAGAAAAGACAAGTGTTATATGATATCACTTATATGTGGAATCTAAAAAATAATACAAATGAATCTATATATAAAACAGAAACAGACTCACAGACATAGAAAACAAACTTATGGTTACCGAAGATGAAAGGGGGTGGAAATTAGGAGTATGAGATTAACAGATACAAACTGTTATACATGAAATATATAAGCAACAAGGATTTATTATGTAGCACAAGGAACTATATTCAATGCCTTGTAATAACCTATAATGGAAAATAATGTGAAAAATATGTCTGTCTATATATAACAATTACTTGGCTCTACACCTGAAACTAACACAATATTGTAAATCAACTATACTGGCATTGTTCATAAGGCACTCAGCCTAATTTTCTAGTGTTAATGGACTGATTATCTTTAGTATGATTTAATTCTTCCCAACATGTGGTGGGGAGGCTTAAATAACCATAGCATGGTTTTAGCCATATAAATCCATCTCATAACTGAGAGACAGTCCTTCCGTAATCAGGAAGTTATGTTCTTGAGCTTGAGAAATCTTTAAAGAAAATTCATATATATGACCATGGTCAAAGAAAGTATGATTGTATGGTCATGTGGGGGGGGGATTCTAGTAATATCAATAGTTGCCTGAACAGAACTGTAACTTCTTTCTTCTAGAACAAACTTCCTAAGTGCCACTCAGTTACAGCCTTTGACAGTAGAAATCCACCAAGATAACACCGAAGTGCTGGATGTAGGTAATTGACCATAAAGCCAACAATTGGATTAATTTATAAAATTTGCATAGGATTGTGCCCATGATAGAAAAACATTTGATTCATGTGCAATCATCCAAAATATCAAAAAATACTATAAATAATTATATAGGTCATGTCTGGAATCTTGGGATAGCTGTCTGCTTCTGATGTTGTCTGCCTCTCGTCCTAGGGTGGGTATAATTTATCCTCTGTTTGACCATTGTTTTAAGGTTATTTTGAGGTCAGCAGTCCTCTCTATAGGCCAGTACAGTGCAGGGGCCCTTTTAAGTGGGAAATATGAATGCAAGGCTCAGTTCCCTTCATGCTTGCTGTGCATGACCTAGTCAAGAGTACCTGATAATGGTCCTTCAATCTAGGCTGGAGAGAGCGCTTTAAATGATGTATTTTCCAGTATGCATAATCTCCTGTTGCAGGACATGAAGCACCTGATCCTCATCCAAAAAATAGTTTACTGTGATAAGCTTCAGAAACTTAGAATGTTCTTTTAATAATTCAATTAAACTTTACAATAATGTTACACGGCAACATACAGCCATCTTAGAAGTGAGTCTTAGGAAGTAAATAAAAAATGTCAAAGAAATTAAGAACACTAGAACTTAATATCTACTGAAACATAAGTACTTTTTCTCTCTAAAGTTACCCTTATTTCTACCAAATGTAGCCAAATTAAGACTATTTTGTTTTCAAAATGTCTGGTTTCAATAAACTTGGTCTGATAATTTTTATAAATGTAATTGACCATATAGGCTCTTTTGAATTGGCTGTGCTGGAAATTCTCATAAGGAATCTCAGACTGAACTTTTAAAATGCTTCACAAGGCCGGGAAAGCCATACAGAGGACTTGCCATCAGATTTTTCATTAGAATTCTTTAATTTCTTACCCAGTTCAGTGGTATGATCCAAAAGTTATCAGAAACTTGTTCTTGTCAATGAGTCCTTTTTTGAATGTTTTTGAAGATTAAGAATTTTTGTAAAAGCATCAGAGGTAAAACAATAACTGTCTATAAATGACAGAATACTTAAAAACACACCATTAAAGATCTGATTACAATGCAAGTGCCAAAGAAATTCGGTAATTTTTGTGACACACAATATTAAAATAATAATTAGAATTAAAACTGATGACATTATATCAGGACACATTTAAATTTTAGAAATTTCATATAATTTCTAGAACATTTATATTAATGACATCTATCCATATAACATAACCTAAGAAGGTTTATCATCATTCATTGAACATTTCCCATGTAATTTGACAACACAAATAAGCCTAATTAGTTTAGTATCTCTCTTTCAGATGTTTCCAGGGCCCTCTGTAGCATCACAAAATTAGCTAGAGGTCAAAAGAACTTCACTTAGAATTTGATTTGGAAAGATAATCAAAGATATCAAAGTTTAGAAACACTTGGTCAAATAGGATCATAGTCCACTGTGAACCAATACTTAGTTATCCACCCAAGTAAAGTGACAAAAGATTTCGAAGGCAAATACAGAATGTTACAACACATACCTTAAAAGGTAAAGAAACTTTTAAATCTGTTGTGAAGACCATATCAATATTCCATTAACACTTTGTTCTTGGACTTCCCTGGTGGCGAAGTGGTTAAGAATCTGCCTGCCAATGCAGAGGATACGGGTTTGAGCCCTGGTCCGGGAATATTCCACGTGCTGTGGAGCAACTAAGCCCGTGCGCCACAACTACTGAGCTTGCACTCTAGAGCCCGCGAGCCACAACTACTGAAGCCCTCACGCCTAGAGACCGTGCTCCACAGCAAAAGGAGCCACTGCACTGAGAAGACTGCACACCACAACAAAGAGTAGCCCCCACTTGCAGCAACTAGAGAAAGCCTACAAGCAGCAATGAAGACCCAATGCAGCCAAAAAGAAATTAATTAATTAATTTTAAAAATTAAAAAATGAAACTTTGTTCTCTTTTTTTTTATTAGGTTATAGCTGTTTTACAAGGTTGTGTTCATTTCTACTGTATAGAGAAGTGGAGTCCCCTGTGCTATAAAAGGATAACTAATAAAAACTTTGTTCTTTTATTTTTTTATTTTTATTTTTAACATCTATATTGGGGTATAATTGCTTTACAATGGTGTGTTAGTTTCTGCTTTATAAAAAAGTGAATCAGTTATACATATGTTCCCATATCTCTTCCCTCCTGAGTCTCCCTCCATTCCAACCTCCCTATCCCACCCCTCCAGGCGGTCACAAAGAACCGAGCTGATATCCCTGTGCTATGCGGCTGCTTCCCACTAGCTATCTACCTTACGTTTGGTAGTGTATATATGTCCATGCCTCTCTCTCTTTGTCACAGCTCACCCTTGCCCCTCCCCATATCCTCAAGGCCGTTCTCCAGTAGTTCTGTGTCTTTATTCCTGTCTTACTCCTAGGTTCTTCATGACATTTTTTTTCCCTTGAATTCCATATATATGTGTTAGCATACGGTATTTGTCTTTCTCTTTCTGACTTACTTCACTCTGTATGACAGACTCTAGGTCTATCCACCTCATTACAAATAGCTCAATTTCATTTCTTTTTATGGCTGAGTAATATTCCATTGTATATATGTGCCACATCTTCTTTATCCATTCATCCAATGATGGGCACTTAGGTTGTTTCCATCTCTGGGCTATTGTAAATAGAGCTGCAATGAACATTTTGGTACATGACCCTTTTTGAATTTTGGTTTTCTCAGGGTGTATGCCCAGTAGTGGGATTGATGGGTCATATGGTAGTTCTATCTGTAGTTTTTTAAGGAACCTCGATACTGTTCTCCATAGTGGCTGAACCAATTCACATTCCCACCAGCAGTGCAAGAGGGTTCCCTTTTCTCCATACCCTCTCCAGAATTTATTGTTTCCAGATATTTTGATGATGGCCATTCTGACTGGTGTGAGATGATATCTCATAGTAGTTTTGATTTGCATTTCTCTAATGATTAAGGATGTTGAGCATTCTTTCATGTGTTTGTTGGCAGTCTGTATCTCTTCTTTGGAGAAATGTCTATTTAGGTCTTTGGCCCATTGTTGGATTGGGTTGTTTGTTTTTTTGTTATTGAGCTGCATGAGCTGGTTGTAAATTTTGGAAATTAATCCTTTGTCAGTTGCTTCATTGGCAAATATTTTCTCCCATTCTGAGGGTTGTCTTTTGGTCTTGTTTATGGTTTCCTTTGCTGTGCAAAAGCTTTGCAGTTTCATTAGGTCCCATTTGTTTATTTTTGTTTTTATTTCCATTTCTCTGGGAGGTGGGTCAAAAAGGATCTTGCTGTGATTTATGTCATAGAGTGTTCTGCCTATGTATTCCTCTAAGAGTTTGATAGTTTCTGGCCTTACATTTAGGTCTTTAATCCATTTTGAGCTTATTTTTGTGTATGGTGTTAGGGAGTGATCTAATCTCATACTTTTACATGTATCTGTCCAGTTTTCCCAGCACCACTTATTGAAGAGGCTGTCCTTTCTCCACGGTACATTCCTGCCTCCATTATCAAAGATAAGGTGACCATATGTGCGTGGGTTTATCTCTGGGCTTTCTATCCTGTTCCATTGATCAATCTTTCTGTTTCTGTGCCAGTGCCATACTGTCTTGATTACTGTAGCTTTGTATTATAGTCTGAAGTCAGGGAGCCTGATTCCTCCAGCTCCGTTTTTCGTTCTCCAGATTGATTTGGCTATTCGGGGCCTTTTGTGTTTTCATACAAATTTTGAAATTCTTTTTTCTAGGTCTGTGAAAAATGCCAGTGGTAGTTTGACAGGGATTGCATTGAATCTGTAGATTGCTTTGGGTAGTAGAGTCATTTTCACAATGTTGATTCTTCCAATCCAAGAACATGGTATATCTCTCCATCTGTTGGTATCATCTTTAATTTCTTTCATCAGTGTCTTATAATTTTCTGCATACAGGTCTTTTGTCTCCTTATGTAGGTTTATTCCTAGATATTTTATTCTTTTTGTTGCAATGGAAAATGGGAGTGTTTTCTTGATTTCACTTTCAGACTTTTCATCATTAGTGTTTAGGAAAGCCAGATATTTCTGTGCATTAATTTTGTATCTGGCAACTTTACCAGATTCATTGATTAGCTCTAGAAGTTTTCTGGTAACATCTTTAGGATTCTCTATGTATAGTATCATGTCATCTGCAACCAGTGACAGCTTTACTTCTTCTTTTCCAGTTTAGATTCCTTGTATTTCCTTTTCTTCTCTGATTGCTATGGCTAAAATTTCCAAAATTATGTTGAATAAGAGTGGTAAGAGTGGGCAACCTTGTCTTGTTCCTGATCTTAGTGGAAATGGTTTCAGTTTTTCACCATTGAGGATGATATTGGCTGTGGGTTTGTCAAATATGGCCTTTATTATGTTGAGGAAAGTTCCCTCTATGCCTACTTTCTGCAGGGTTTTTATCACAAATGGGTGTTGAATTTTGTCAAAAGCTTTCTCTGCATCTATTGAGATGATCATATGGTTTTTCTCCTTCAATTGGTTAATATGGTTTATCACATTGATAGATTTGCGTATATTGAAGAATCCTTGCATTCATGGAATAAACTCCACTTGATCATGGTGTATGATGCTTTTAATGTGCTGTTGGATTCTGTTTGCTAGTATTTTGTTGAGGATGTTTGCATCTTTGTTCATCAGTGATATGGCCTGTAGTTTTCTTTCTTTGAGACATCCTTTTCTGGTTTTGGTATCGAGGTGATGGTGGCCTCGTAGAATGAATTTGGGAGTGTTCCTCCCTCTGCTATATTTTGGAAGAGTTTGAGAAGCATAGGTGTTAGCTCTTCTCTAAATGTTTCATAGAATTCGCCTGTGAAGCCATCCAGTCCTGGGCTTTTGTTTGTTGGAAGATTTTTAATCACCCTTTCAATTTCAGTGCTTGTGACTGGTCTGTTCATATTTTCTGTTTCTTACTGATTCAGTCCTGTCATGTTGTGCATTTCTAAGAATTTGTCCATTTCTTCCAGGTTGTCCATTTTATTGGCATAGAGTTGTTTGTAGTAATCTCTCATGATGCTTTCAATTTCTGCAGTGTCAGTTGTTACTTCTCCTTTTTCGTTTCTAATTCTATTGATTAGAGTCTTCTCCCTTATTTTCTTGATGTGTCTGGCAAATGGTTTATCTCACTTGTTTATCACCTCAAAGAACCAACTTTTATTTTTTTGATCTTTGCTATTGTTTCCTTCATTTCTGTTTCATTTATTTCTGATCTGATTTTTATGATCTCTTTCCTTCTGCTACCTTTCGGGTTTTTTTTGTTCTTCTTTCTCTAATTGCTTTAGGTGCAAGGTTAGGTTGTTTATTCGAGATGTTTTGAGGTGGGCTTGTATTGCTATGCACTTCCCTGTTAGAACTCCTTTTGCTGCATCCCATAGGTTTTGGGTCGTCGTGTCTCCATTGTCATTTGTTTCCAGGTTTTTTTTTATTTCCTCTTTGATTTCTTCAGTGATCACTTCGTTATTAAGTAGTGTATTGTTTAGCCTCCACGTGTTTGTATTTTTTACAGATCTTTTCCTGTAATTGATATCTAGTATCGTAGTGTTGTAGTCAGAAAAGATACTTGATACAATTTCCATTTTCTTAAATTTACCAAGGCTTGATTTGTGACCTAAGATATGATCTATCCTGGAGAATGTTCCATGAGCACTTGAGAAAAATGTGTATTCTGTTGTTTTTGGATGGAGTGTCCTATAAATATCAATTAAGTCCATCTTGTTTAATGTGCCATTTAAAGCTTGTGTTTCCTTATTTATTTTCATTTTGGATGATCTGTCCATGGGTGAAAGTGGGGTGTTAAAGTCCCCTACTATGAATGTGTTACTGTCGATTTCCCCTTTTATGGCTGTTAGTATTTGCCTTATGTATTGAGGTGCTCCTATGTTGGGTGCATAAATATTTACAATTGTTATATCTTTTTCTTGGATCGATCCCTTGATTATTATGTAGTATCCTTCTTTGTCTCTTCTAATAGTCTTTATTTTAAAGTCTATATTGTCTGTTATGAGAATTGCTACTCGAGCTTTCTTTTGGTTTCCATTTGCATGGAATATATTTTTCCATCCCCTTACTTTCAATCTGTATGTGTCTCCAGGTCTGAAGTGGGTCTCTTGTAGATAGCATATATATGGGTCTTGTTTTTCTATCCATTCAGCCAATCTGTGTCTTTTGGTGGGAGCCTTTCGTCCATTTATATTTAAGGTAATTATCAATATGTATATTCCTATTCCCATTTTCTAAATTGTTTTGGGTTCGTTATTGTAGGTCTTTTCCTTTTCTTGTGTTTCCTGCCTAGAGAAGTTCCTTTAGCATTTGTTGTAAAGCTGGTTTGGTGGTGCTGAACTCTCTCAGCTTTTGCTTGTCTGTAAAGGTTTTAATTTCTCCATCAAATCTGAATGAGATCCTTGCTGGGTAGAGTAATCTTGGTTGCAGGTTTTTCTCCTTCATCACTTTCAGTATGTCCTGCCACTCCTGTCTGGCTTGCAGAGTTTCTGCTGAGAGATCAGCTGTTAACCTTATGGGTATTCCCTTGTGTGTTATTTGTTGTTTTTCCCTTGCTGCTTTTAATATACTTTCTTTGTATTTAATTTTTGACAGTTTGATTAATATGTGTCTTGGCATATTTCTCCTTGGATTTATCCTGTATTGGACTCCCTGTGCTTCCTGGACTTGATTAACTATTTCCTTTCCCATATTAGGGAAGTTTTCAACTATAATCTCTTCAAATATTTTCTCAGTCCCTTTCTTTTTCTCTTCTTCCTCTGGAACCCCTATAATTCGAATATTGGTGCATTTAATGTTGTCCCAGAGGTCTCTGAGACTGTCCTCAGTTCTTTTCATTCTTTTTTCTTTATTCTGCTCTGCAGTAGTTATTTCCACATCTTATCTTCCAGGTCACTTATCCGTTCTTCTGCCACAGTTATTCTGCTATTGATACAATCTAGAGTATTTTTCATTACATTTATTGTGTTGTTCATCATTGTTTGTTTCATGTTTAGTTCTTCTAGGTCCTTGTTAAATGTTTCTTGCATTTTGTGTATTCTTTTTCCAAGATTTTGTATCAACTTTACTGTCATTATTCTGAATTCATTTTCAGGTAGACTGCCTATTTCCTCTTCATTTGTTAGGTCTGGTGCGTTTTTATCTTGCTCCTTCATCTGCTGTGTGTTTTTCTGTCTTCTCATTTTGCTTAACTTACTGTTTTGGGGGTCTCCTTTTTTCAGCCTGCAGTTTCCTATTTCCCATTGTTTTTGTTGTCTGTCCTCAGTGGCTAACGTTGGTTCAGTGGGTTGTGTAGGCTTCCTGGTGGAGGGGACTAGTGCCTTTGTTCTGGTGGATGAAGCTGGATCTTGTCTCTCTCGTGGGCGGGTCCAAGTGTGGTGGTGTGTTTTGTGGTGTCTGTGGACTTATTATGATTTTAGACAGCCTCTCTGCTAATGGGTGGTGTTGTGTTCCTGTTTTGCTAGTTGCTTGGCATAGGTTGCCCAGCACTGTAGCTTGCTGGTCATTGAGTGAAGCTGGGTGCTGGTGTTGAGATGGAGATCTCTGGGAGATTTTTGCCATTTGATATTATGTGGAGCTGGGTTGTCTCTTGTTGACCAGTGTCCTGAATGTGGCTCTCCCACCTCAGAGGCACAGCACTGACTCCTGGCTGCAGTAGC
The DNA here is from genome assembly GCF_963455315.2 of Globicephala melas. Classification (NCBI taxonomy): domain Eukaryota; kingdom Metazoa; phylum Chordata; class Mammalia; order Artiodactyla; family Delphinidae; genus Globicephala; species Globicephala melas. The sequence goes on from NC_083335.1 coordinate 61,304,693, forward strand.
AAGAGCCTTTCATCCACACAGCTCAGAATAAAAGGGAGAAAAAGTAGAGAGAAAGAATTAGTAGAAGTAGGAAGAAAGAAAGAAAGAAAGAAAGAAAGAAAGAAAGAAAGAAAGAAAGAAAGAAAGAAAGGAGGGAAGGAAGGAAGGAAGGAATGAAGGAAGGAAGGAAGAAAGAAAGAAGGAAGGAAAGAAAGAAAGAAAGAGAAGAAATGAAGGAAAGAAGGAAAGATGGAAAGTAAGAAAGAAAGGAGGGAGGGAGGAAGGAAGGAAGGAGGCAAGGAAGGAAAAAGAAAGAAAGCAGATACAGTAAAATAAAATAAAGTAAAATATAATAAAGTTATTAAATTAAAAAGTAATTATTAAAAAAAACGGACGGATCGAACCTTAGGACAAATGGTGGAAGCAACGCTATACAGACAAAATCTCACACAGTAGCATACACATACACCCTCACAAAAACAGGAAAAGGGAAAAAAATCATAAATCTTGCTCTCAAAGTCCACCTCCTCAATTTGGGATGAATCTTTGTGTAAAGGAGGGAAGGAAGGAAAGAAAGAAACAAAGAGAGAAGATAAAGTAAAATAAAGTTATTAAAATTAATTATTAAGAGAAAATATTCAAAAAACAACAACAACAACAACAACAAAAAACGGACGGATAGAACCCTAGGACAAATGGTGGAAGCAAAGCTATACAGACAAAATCTCACACAGAAGCATACACATACACACTCACAAAAAGAGGAAAAGGGAAAAAATCATAAATCTTGCTCTCAAAGTCCACCTCCTCAATATCGGATGATTCGCTATCTATTCATGTATTCCACCGATGCAGGGTACAAGTTGATTGTGGAGCTTTAATCCACTGCTTCTGAGGCTGCTGGGAGAGATTTCCCTTTCTCTTCTTCGTTCTCACGGCTCCCATGGGCTCATCTTTGGATTTGGCCCCGCCTCTGCGTGTAGGTCGTTGGAGGGCGTCTGTTTTATGCTCAGACAGGATGGGGTTAAAGGAGCCGCTGATTCAGGGGCTCTGGCTCACTCAGGCCGGGGGGAGGGAGGGGCGCGGAGTGCGGGGCGAGCCTGCGGCAGCAGAGGCCGGCGTGACATTGCACCAGCCTGAGGCCCGCCATGCGTTCTCCCGGGGAAGTTGTCCCTGGATCCCAGGACTCTGGCAGTGGCGGGCTGCACAGTCTCCCCGGAAGAGGGGTGTGGATAGTGACCTGTGCTCCCACACAGGCCCCTTGGTGGTGGCAGCAGCAGCCTTAGCATCTCCCTCCCGTCTCTGGGGTCCGCGCTTTTAGCCACAGCTCGTGCCCGTCTCTGGGGTCCACGCTTTTAGCCGCGGCTCGCGCCCGTCTCTGGAGTTCCTTTAAGCAGCACTCTTAATCCCCTTTCCTCGTGCACAAGGAAACAAAGAGGGAAGAAAAAGTCTCTTGCCTCTTCGGCAGCTCCAGACCTTTTCCTGGACTCTCTCACGGCTAGCCGTGGTGTACTAACCCCTTCAGGCTCTGTTCATGCAGCCAATCCCGGTCCTCTCCCTGTGCTCTCCGACCAAAGCCCGATCCTCAGCTCGCAGCCCCGCCCGCCCCGGTGCGGGAGCAGACAAGCCTCTCGGGCTGGTGAGTGCCGGTCGGCACAGATCCTCTGTGCAGGAATCTCCCCGCTTTGCCCTCTGCACCCCTGTTGCTGTGCTCTCCGCGGCTCCGAAGCTCCCCCCGTCTGCCACCCGCAGTCTCCGCCCACGAAGGGGCTTCTAGTGTGTGGGCACCCTTCCTCCTTCACAGCTCCCTCCCACTGGTGCAGGTCCCGTCCCTATCTTTTTGTCTCTGTTTTTTCTTTTGCCCTACCCAGGTACGTGGGGAGTTTCTTGCCTTTTGGGAGGTCTGAGGTCTTCTGCCAGCCTTCAGTAGGTGTTCTGTAGGAGTTGTTCCACGTGTAGATGTATTTCTGGTGTATCTGTGGGGAGGAAGGCGATCTCCACGTCTTACTCTTCCGCCATCTTCCTCTCCACCCCAAACTTTGTTCTCTTAACAGAGAAAACCAGATTCAGATTTTGCACCATCTTACCTTTAATACTAAAATTCATTTACTCAGTTAAATTTGTTCTAATCTTAGCCAGTCCTGATCATGTACAGAACTTTTTTCTCAGGGTTTCTTATCCACAAACCTTCTATAACTCACTTTTTTTTACCTTTAGATTTTGTCCTATGTTTCCCCTTTTTCTCTCTCCCTCTTTTTAACCTTTCTTTAGGACAAAATTACTTTCTCTTCACTTAACTGTGTTTCCATTCTTTATACCTTCTTTTTCTTTACATACAAATATGTTTTCCTTATTAATATTTGTGGTTTTAATTACAATTCTCAACTATTAAAAGCCTTAATTTCTAGCAAAATCTAAGAAGTAAACAATTGTGAACTTTTTTTATATTAGCATTCTGTAGATTGGCAAACTTCTAAATGCTATTTATAGTTTTTTAAAAAACATGCTTTCTTATAGAAAATGCCTTAGTGTAGCACCAAACATATTTATTAAATATCTTTAGATATTTAGTCCTAAATATCTTTAGTTTCTCTATAAAAGGAAACCTGTGTTCAGTAATTAATGCTTTAGAATCTCATTTATATGAGAATTACCTAGTTATTCAATAAACTTTCATCATTTAACTTAATTTAGCAAAACTCTAAAGTTTCAAGTTATCAAAAAGATTTGGTGTAAGTATTTTTAAGTAGACATACCATAAAACATAATTATTCTGAAAGAGTTCACCTAAAATCTCTTAATACATTTTTAATTTACTTATAAGCATTTCATCATATCAAGTCGTTTCTCTTGCTGACGAATTTTGCAACAAATATAAGATCTTTTTGACTTCTAGTAAAGCTAAGCACAATAAAAGTATTATACTTAATGTTGATGACTCTAAAGACTTGTCTGTATTAAACCAAGAAATTTAAACTAATTTAATACCAAGTAATAATTTAATACTGTGTATTTCCGAGATAACATGAACTTTAAATTCATCTATTTTTTTAACATCTTTATTGGAGTATAATTGCTTTACAATGCTGTGTTAGTTTCTGCTATATAACAAAGTGAATCAGCTATACATATACATATATCCCCATATCTCCTCCCTGTTGCTTCTCCCTCCCACCCTCCCTCTCCCACCCCTCTAGGTGGTCACAAAGCACTAGACTGATCTCCCTGTGCTATGCAGCTGCTTCCAACTAGCTATCTATTTTACATTTGGTAGTGTATATATGTCTATGCCACTCTCTCACTTCGTCCCAGCTTACCCTTACCTCTTTCCATGTCCTCAAGTCCATTCTCTATGTCTGCATCTTTATTCCTGCCCTGCCCCTAGGTTCTTCTGAACCATTTTTTTAGATTCCATAAATATGTGTTAGCATGTGGTATTTGTTTTTCCCTTTCTGACTTACTTCACTTTGTATGACAGTCTCTAGGTCCATCCACCTCACTACAAATAACTCAATTTTGTTTCTTTTTATGGCTGAGTAATATTCCATTGTATATATGTGCCACATCTTCTTTATCCATTCATCTATCGATTTCTTTTATATTTCTGAGAATTTATACAAGCACTCAATTTTCTTTAAGCCAACTAAATAAAGCTCTTTTACAAATTAATTTTGGCAATACCACACATCTACAACACACACACGCACACATATAGACACATACACATTGTTTCTTAAGACACGTCTTTGGTCCTATAAATACTAGATTTGTAAAATCAAGGCCAGCTGTTTTTAATTCTACAAAGAGTTGGGTGACCACCTAAATGATATTGAAGGACTGCCATACGCATCCATCTATATTGGCATGTTTTTCTTTCCCTCTGGGTACATTTAATTTAAGGGAGAGGACCAAAACATTCCTATCTAGCTCTGAAGATTAGCTATGGTCACAAGTTTAGTCAGACCAGTGGCCTCTTATCTTGGAAATCCATTGGCAAAAACATATGAGTTTAAGAAATTCTTTAATTATGGCCCTCAGTTTGGCCTTTGACCTGAAGAGGACCAGACTCAGGTGGTTCTGTTTCTAAAGGTAACTGTTTAATAGTCTCTTCAGCTTGGAAAGGCAATCCAGACAGAGGATTACTAGAATAAGCACTCAGATAAAGGAGGATAGAGTGGAGCAGTAAGAGCTATGTTAACCTTATTGTCTTTTGTTTTAGGTACATTTATATCTTTAATCTTGCATTAGCCTTGTATAAAAAATCCTTTAATGAAATTATTTTGAAGGCTTTTGGGGCTTTTGCATACCAATTAAATAGGTACAATTATTTAAGATGAGCACTCTCTAAAATTTTAATGATTTAGAAGTCTTTCCGATTCAAAGGATCCATTGTTTGGCCATTGACCAGTAGGATCTCAATAGCAACTCAAACCAAGAAGCCTTTTTATGGCTTAACCAAGGATGTAAGTGGTGTCCCACAAGAAAGTGGAAAGGATGCAGCTCTCACAAGATGCAGAAAGTTCACTCCCAAGGATAGTCTAAGAAAAAGAACTTCATTTTACAGCAGAAACAACAAAGGTTGAGATGATAAAGCCCTCTTATACATTGAGAGCCCTTATGACAAACTCCCCTGAGAAGTGACACTGTCGGACAAAGAATGCTCAGCTTGGAATCCCAGTGTATTCAACTGACCACTAAATGCATGCCAGTATATGTGCCTCTCAGATGGTGGAGACCAGAGAATATTCTCACTGGTCAATAAGTCGTGTTCTCAGGATACATAACAAGGCAAAAGGAAAACCTAATCAGACCAATGGTTTTCCTCCTCATAACAAAGGACACAAAATACAGATACAAAGAAAAACAGTGACCTCTTCTGGGAGGAAAAGGATCAACGAACCTAGAGTACTCTACCAAATTTCAAACCAAGAATTGCTGAGCCCAGGGAGCTAGCCCTACAAATATTTTCTCCCACTAATCTAATTTTAGAAAAGATGAAAAACTCTTAACACTCTTGTTCCCAACAGACCCTGCGGGTAGAGATCCAGGAGACTGACTGACATGGTAAGAATTCTTACCTTCTTCCGGCTTTCTCTAACTGTGCGTGCACACACACACACGCATACACACACACACACACACACACACACACACAAACAGTTTTTGGAATGTCAAAAGAGCCCTATCTTGGCCATTTCAGGACATGACTTCCTTTAATTCTCGTTTAAGTAAGTACTTGCAAGTATAAGTTCTGTTCATACATAAACCCGGCTGGGGCATTAGTCATAGGTTATCTAGCGCCCCTCATTTCTCTGTTTGAGAAACTCTATTCCCCATTTTAACATTTGTTTGTTGGAATAAAATTGCTCATAAAATTGTGTGTGGTCCCAGTATGCTGTTTGTGAGCTTAACTCCTCTAGATATCACCCTAGAGTCATTTCAGCTTTTATGTGTCTCAGCTTCCCTCTCCAGCAGTCTAAAATCACCATGGGTGCTCGAAGTACTGAGTGGCCAACTCTTATATTGTACATCCCTGAATGGCTAAGTTGTTTTTTGTTCTTTTTTAAATAAATTTATTTATTTATTTATTTTGGCTGCTTTGGGTCTTTGTTGCTGTGTGTGTGCTTTCTCTGGTTGCAGCGAGCGGGGTCCAGTCTTTCATTGTGGTGCGCAGGCTTCTCATTGTGGTGGCTTCTCTTGTTGTGGAGCATGGGCTGTAGGTGTGAGAGCTTCAGTAGTTGTGGCACACGGGCTCAGTAGTTGTGGCTCATGGGCTCTAGAGCTCAAGCTCAGTAGTTGTGGTGCATGGGAATAGTTGCTCTGCTGCATGTGGGATCTTCCCGGACCAGGGCTCCAACCCATGTGCCCTGCATTGGCAGGTGTATTCTTAATCACTGCACCACTAGAGAAACGCTGAATAGGTAAGTTTTAAATTAATGAGTAGGTTTCCCTATGGGACTGCTGTACAGTATGAGGACTCACTTCTACCATTCCTGTATATTTCTCAGTTGCCTGAAAAATCTGTAACTGGCCAGGAGGAGTTGTGTCCCTTTTCTTTGGATCAGAGAGCTCTCATATGGTATCTCCACTTTTATTTCAACGAATGCTGTTAAGGTAGCCAAACTGAGGAAAGACACTAAGCCAACCTCTTACCTAGTCCAAACCATTCAATGTCTTTTATCCGAGCAAATCCTACTCGGTGTCTCTCAACTGAGGAGTCAGTTACCTTTTTATTTATCACCAAATGAAGCTCAGAATCATTAACCAATAATTGGGAGATACAAGACCAGGAGAGTTTTACCCATATTTGTCCAAACTCACTGAGGAGGTGGACAGGCACAAGGACCCTTTGCTAGTACCAAGGCTCCAAGTCCTCGTAGACTTCAGGCGAAGGCGAGAAGTCTTCTCCGGGTCCCTTTGTGATCTCCAAAGTTGTCAACCGGAAAAAAAAAAAAAAAAGCACAACATGAGAGCTGTAAGTTTCAGTTTTATTTGGGCACTTACTGAAGACTATAGCCTGGGAGAAAGTCTCTCAGATAGTTCTGAGGAACCACCCCAAAGAACTAGGGGAGTAGCTAGTATACATATATATATATATATTTTTGGCTGGGAAATGCATGTAGTCAAGCATACATCTTGGTAAAATATTACTGCTAGTCACAAGGATCAGATATCTCAGTTAATAATATTAGTGCTTTTCTGTGTATGGGAAGATGCAAGAATCTGGGGTCATTGAATTGCTTCCCTAGACATGCATCTTAACTATCTAGGGGTCCATATATCTAAAAGCACACAATGCTTCATCCTGTTTCTTCCATCCTGAATTCCCCTCAGGATACACTCTCACTGGGTAACTGCAGTGACTAATGACTTGATCCTTGTAGAACTGGAATAGTGGGCAAAATTTTTGTTTACAGTTCTCACCAGAATGCAACCATGGTAATACCTTGATTGTGGGCTTCCCAGCCTCCAGAACTGTAAGAAATAAATTTCTATTTATTATAAGCTACTCAGTCTGTGGTATTTTGCTATAGCAACCTGAACAGGCTAAGACAGAAAATTGGTATCAAGAAGTGGGGTTGCTGCTGTAACAAATGCCTACAAATGTGGAAGCAGCTTTGGAACTAGGCAATGGGCAGAGGCTAGAAGAATTTTGTCATTCCTTGATATCTGCAGGAGATTGGTTCCAGACACAAGTCCATATGTCCATACCTCCCAGAATCCTTATCACTGGAATCCCTCTTGGCTGAGTGATGCACGTGTCACCAAGAAGGACCCTGTGTCAGGATGATTGGCCAGAGACAACCCTGAAACTAACCCATTACCATAAAACCCGAGACTGAAAGCCATGTGGCAGAGCAGTTCTCCCGGGTTCCCTTACCCTGCTGCTCTCCACCTGGGCACCCCTTCCCAATAAAGTCTCTTGCTTTGTCGACTCATGTGTATCCTCCGACAATTCATTTTTGAGTGCTAGACAAGAGTCCACTCTCGGGCCCTGGAAGGGGTCCCTCTTCCTGCTACAGAAATATGGATAGTAAAGGCCATTCTGATGAGGTCTCAGATGAAAATGAATAATATTTTATTGGAAACTGGAGAAAAGGCAATCCTTGTTATAAAGTGGCAAAGAGGTTGGCTGAATAGTGTTCATGTCCTAGTGTGTTGTGGAAAGTAGAAATTGTGATCAATAAAATTGACTATTTGACTGAAGAAATTTATAAGCAAAGTGTTGAAGGAGGGGTCTGGTTTCTCTTGAATGCTTATATTATAATTTGAGAAAAGAGAAATGATTTGAAGGTGGAATTGTTAATCAAAAAGGAAGTTGACTTTAAAAATTTGGAAAATTCTCGAGCTATTCATGTTGAAAGAAATAAGAAAACTTGTTCAGAGAGAACACAAGTGGCGTGCCAAATTTGATGAAGAGATTGGTATGGATTGATCGTTTCAGTGGAAATTAGGAGCTATTCATCAAGACAATGCAGAGATTGACTGGCTTTCTAAACAGAATCCAGGACCTATTGTCCAAGACAATGGAAAAATGACCTATTTTAGGGCATTTCAGAGATCTTTGGGACTACCCCTTCTACCGCAGATCCATAGTGCAAGGGCCTGCAGGGCAGAATGATTTCAAAGAATAGGCTGTCTCTGCCATGTACCACCTCACATTGTGACTTCTGCTCCTTAAATTCCAGCTCCAGCCTCCTCAATTATCCCAGGTGCAGCTTTCAAAGGCCAGGAGTGTGGCTATCTCATCTTAGATCTCAAAGGATAGAGCCACAAAGGGCTCCAGGCACACAACACTGGCAGAGGGCCACTATAGGGACAGGGTTACCACAGAGAACTCCCACTAGATCAATGCCCAGAGGATCCAGAGCTAAGCAGGCAGGTCAACCTCTGAGACAACAAACCAGTAGAGCCACCTGTGCAATTGCAACCTGGGAGAGTCACAGGCACAGGACTACAACCCATAACTGGTATGTGCACCCAGCAAAACTTGTGGGCCCCACCACCACCCCAGAGTATCTGGAAGTTGGGACTGTTATCTAAAATCTGGATTTGCCTCTTGGTGGGTGTTGAGCCAAAAGACACAACCAAGCCAAAGAGTGGGAGAAGGAAGGGTTTATTACTTGCAGCAGGTAAGGAGAACACCTGGGATATTTCCCAAAGCAGTGTCTCCCTGTAAAACATAATTGGGGAAATTTTAAGCTAAGAGTGTATGCATATTCATGGGGGGGCTTAAGCAAAGGAGAATTCAGCACAGAATTGAGGCAAAGGTTGACAGTGTCCAGGCTCTAGTTGATTGAAGTCACAAGGGTCAGAAAAGGTCAGTATTACCATTCCTTAATTTCCAGTTAATCTGGTGGTTGAGTGCTCGAGGGGGTTTGAATTTTGCAAAACAGCTCAAGAATGTGCTTTGGGCTAATCTTTACCTTTGAAACAGAACTGGGTGTCTTTACAACTGATATATTGTATCCGATATGGTTACGTTATCTCCCTGGCCTGGTAATAGCTGTTTTTACCTTCTTTTATTCCCTTAAAATTATTAACTACTGAGACCTATTCTTCTGCAAGCATTGTGGCTATGCTTAGATGACAAAGTGGATTAGGCCTAAAATGGCTTCTCTCATGTTAAGAAAGTTATATCTGGTTCTTTTCCTCTGGAGACCCCTTACCCTATATGCTTACAAGACCACAACCCCAGTGGGTCTTAAGGTTTTGGACTTGCTCAGGAATCATTATCCCTTTACTCTTTCCTATTTCTCCCTTTTGTGTTTTTTAATTTTTTTCTTATTTCTTGAAATATATTGGACATATAACATTGTCTAAGTTTAAGGTGTACAACAAACATGTTGATTTGATACATTTATATACTGTAATATTATTGGCAGTGTAGCATTAACTAGCACCTCTATCACATCTTATAATTATCATTTCTTTTTTGTGGTGGGAATACTATTTCTCTCTTTTAGAATAGGAGAGTTCATCCTATGCCTGTCACATCACTTTATTTTAGAAGCACATAACATGCTTGCTTTTACAGGTTTATAGCTGGAGAGCAGCTTGCCTCAGGATGAATGATGTCACTCATATCTGATTAAAATCATATTTAGATGAGATTTTGGATGTATACTCTTGAGTTGATGACACATGAGAAGGACAAGAATTTGGGGGGACCATGGGTGGAATGCTATGGTCTAAAAGTTTGCATCTCCCTAAAATTCACAGGTAGAAATCATAATACATAATGAGATGATATTAGGAGGTGGAGGCCTTTGGGAAGTGATTAGGTCATAAGGGCTGCCCTCATGAATGGGATTAGTGCCTTTATAAAAGAGGCTTCAGAGAGATCTCTTGTCCCTTCCACCATGTGAGGACACAGTAGGAAGGTCCTGGCTATGAAACAGGAAGAGGGCCCTCACCAGAATGAAACCATGATTTTATCACCTTCATTTTTTATTTCTCAGCCTCTAAAACTGTGAGAAATAAATATCTGTTGTTCTTAAGTTTCCCAGTCTTTGGAATTTTGTTATAGTAGCTTGAACAGACTAAGACTGAAGACATTTAATTCAATATATTATTTTATAATGAGGTAACTGAGATTAAATAAATTGTCCAAGATTCTACAGCTCTTAAATGGCAGCACTGGAGACTTGAACCCTGACTTCTTGATTCCCAGTCCATTGTTCTCTCAATTAATGGCTATTGTGATGAATAAATGATTTAGCATTGTTTAGCCAAGTCTTGGGCTGTTTCATCTAAACAATTATTTCTCACAAAACCGGATGCATCATGCAATTCATTTGATTTAATAACTGGCCAAGGATAATAGAGTGGCCATCCTGCAATCTAGTATTTTCATAAAGTAAATTAGGTTTTAATAGATCATATACCAAGTATTTGAACTAAGTTAAAATTTCAGACAGATTAATTCCCTACCTTCAGAGAGAAGTGGAGAAATGAAGTAATTTTCTCACTATTCAGAGGAAAAATCCTTTATCTGAAATTGCCAGATAATTAAGGCAAGAATTTCTCCCAGCCCTATGTGGCCAATTGCTATAATTCCCCACTTCCTGTCACTTATTAAGTCTGGACTCTGATGACTAGTATATGTTCCAATAATAACATGATGGGTCTTCTCCAATCAGCAAAAGAGATGATATGCCATCTACCTATGTACTGAGTTTGAAATTTATTATTTAGATCTAATATCATTAATAAAGACATTTCACAGTTTCTCACCTAGTAGTTTTTAATCAGTTACCATGCTGAGTAGCCAATATGACACAATGGTTTGCAAAGATGAGGAAATGATTTTCAGCATGAAAAAAATCCGTTAACAAAACAGATTTAACTAGAAAAACTTTCAAGTTTGAAATAACAGAGGACTGATTCTTGCATCTGAGGTAGCATCTTGTTATCTGAGAATTGTGCATTTTTACTGATTTTGATAATCTTCTAGAGAAGAAAATACTTTTTTACAACCTTGTAAATCTCTAAAAAACAGAAAGGTAGCTCAATGAAAATAAACACAATATTTTGTCATCTCAAGGACTATGTTACCAGGTATTCAAAGTGCCTAAGGACATGGCCTTATTAATTTTCCCCCACATTCTTTGAAAATATGTGATTGTTAGCATTCTACTACTGTTTCACAACCTCTGAGATCAGTGAAAACACAAGCGTACTTCTCGCCTTTATTTTAGGTTTCTAGTAATTGGTTTCCTAGATACCGTCATTTTAATTCTATCTCAAACTATGTGTGAATTCCTTACAAATCTACTTGTTGCAAGTTCTGTCTTAAGTCGGGGAGGGGGTGGGCAGGGGAAGAAATCAACAACTATTAAATTAATAAGTACATATGTATGTCTACATACATGTATACATGCATTGGCAAAGGTCCTGTGAGAGATTTGTAGTCTCTAAAATTAATTTATTAGATAAATAAAATGAGAATCAGAGAGGTTAGGAGACGTGTCCAAAGTAAAAAGAAATGGTAAATGTCAGTCTGGACTAGAATTCAGCATTTCCAATGCCAAGTCTGGTGACTTTGGGCTACCACTGAGAGTACCCTTAGTGCTTCTTAATACTCACTCAGCCAACTATGGATAGGGTTTGAATGAAGCATATACAGACAAATTTCAATTATCCCTGTATGACTTAATACATAACATTAAAAAAAATCCATGGCAACCTATGTGGGCAAGAGAAAAGGAACAGAATGCACTTAACAGTTTCAAGGCTGGTAACCCAGGTGGGAAAGAAAAATAATGTAATTCACACAGCGTCTTAGGGATATGTTATAGAAACAGGTGCATCTAAAACTGAAACTGCAAGTCATGTACATGAGAATAGAATGACTTCACTGATAAGAGTAGGAAAGGTGCTGCAGGTGGTACTGTGATAGGAGGACTGGAATGCTTTGGAATGCTAAGTATGCTCTATAAGAATCAGTCAATAAAGTATGCTATTATTGGTTTACAGACAATTAGAAGTTAGAAGTAAAGCATGATTACTGTTGCTATGTTTGCATCCAAGCTTTACAAGTAAGCAAATAGAAAAGTATACCAAATTGGTGCAAAAGGAATTGGAAGCTAACTCTCTCAATTCTTAGATATTGAAATTGAATGGCAATCCTGTCCCAAAATGTCAAGCAGAATTAATCTTTCCCCAGTACAGATGATCCCTGATTTATGATGTTTCAACTTACAATATTTTTGGCTTTACAATAGTGCCAAACAGACATGCATTCAGTAGAAACTAAACTTCGAATATTAAATTTTGATATTTTCTCGGGTTAGTGACATGCAGTAGGATACTCTCTCATGATGCTGAGTAGCAACAGCAAGCCATAGCTCGCAGTCAACTATGTGATTGTGAGGGTAAACAACTGATTTACTTACAACCATTCTGTACCTTTACAAACATTCTGTTTTCACTTTCAGTATAGTATTCAATAAATTATCTGAGATATTCCACATTTTATTATAAAACTGGCTTTGTGTTAGATGATTTTTCCCAACTTTAGGCTAATGTAAGGTAGGCTAGGCTAAGCTATTATGTTCAGTTGGTTAGGTGTATTAAATGTACTTTTTTTTTTTTTTTTTTTTGCAGTACGTGGACCTCTCACTGTTGTGGCCTCTCCCGTTGTGGAGCACAGTCTCCGGACGCACAGGCTCAGTGGCCATGGCTCACGGGCCCAGCCACTCCGCGGCACGTGGGATCTTCCCGGACCAGGGCACGAACCCGTGTCCCCTGCACCGGCAGGCGGGCTCTCAACCACTGCGCCACCAGGGAAGCCCAAATGCATTTTTGACTTATGATATTTTCAACTTATTATGGGTTTATCGAGATGTAAGCCTATCATAATTTGAAGAAGATCTCTATATTTTTAGGCCACCATTCTCCACTGTGCTTATATAATTGAAGCCATTTTAGAATTTCCTAAAAGAAGCATATTAACTACTGTGTGCCTGAGATTGTGTAAGGTATTGAGACACACTGGCATAAATGATAATGTGTTCAAAAATCTAAATATAAATGGAATGCAGATTATCTTCTCCTATTAGTCAAGCAAAATGGATTTGAATCCTAGTTTTGCCACTTACTAGCTGAGTGGCCCTGGGCAAGTCATTTAATCTTTCTGAATCATAGTTCCATCAACTGAAAAATAAGGATACTTATAACAGCTCTTTAGGGTTTCTATGAGAATTAAATTAGGAACATATAAAAAGTAACTAGGCTGCGCTTGGCACACTGTAGTAAATTGGATGTTAGTGTGTTCTGACTGCTCCACTGACCAGCTGTTCCCCCATTTCTCTCCCTCTCCTCAGGCCTCTGTATTCCCTAAGATACAAAATATTGAAACTAAGCCAATTAATAACCCTACAATGGTATCTTAGTGTTTAAGGGAAAGGAAGAGTTGCACATCTCTCATTTTAAGTCAAAAGCTAGAAATAATTTAAGCTCAGTGAGGTAGGCATGTTAAAAGCCAAGACAGGCTGAAAGCTAGGCCTCTTGTGTCAAATCGTTAGCCAAGTTATGGATGCAAAGGAAAAGTTTTTGAAAAAAATTAAGTGCTACTCTAGCAAATACACAAATGATAAGAAAGCAAAATGGCCTTATTGCTGATATGGAAAAAGTTTTAGCAGTCCAGATGGAAGATCAAACCAGCCACAATATTAAGCCCTTAAGCCAAAGCCTAATCCAGTGCAAGGTCCTAACTCTTTCAAGTCTATGAAGTTTGACAGAGTTGAGAAAACTGCAGAAGTAAAGTTTGAAGCTAGCAGAGATTGGTTCATGAGGTTTAAAAAAGAAGCCATCTCCATAACATAAAAATGCAAGGTGAAGTAGCAAGTGCTGATGTAGAAACAGCAGCAAGTTACCCAGAAAAATACGGCTAAGATAATTAATAAAGTTAGCTACACAAAACAACAGATTTTAGACGTAGATGAAACAGCCTTATATTGGAAGAGAGTGCCATCTAGAGAATTCAAACCTAGAGAGAAGTAAATGCCTGGCTTCAAAGGACAGGCTGTCTCTCTTGTTAGGGGCTAATGCAGATGGTGACTTTAAGTTGAAACCAATACTCATTTACCATTCTGAAAATCCTAGGGCCCTTAAGAAGTATGCTAAATTTACTCTGACTGTGCTCTGTATATGGAACAAGAAAGCATAGATGAAAGCACATGTAAACCAACATGTTTTACTGAATGTTTTAATCCATTGCTGAAATGTACTACTCAGAATAAAGTTCTTTCAAAATATTACTGCTCATTGACAATGCACCTGGTCACCCAAGAGCTCTGCTGAAGATGTACAACAAGATTAATGTTTTCATGCCTGCTAACACAACATACATTCTGCAACCCACGGATCAAGGTGTGATTTCAATGTTCAAGTCTAATTTAAGAAATACATTTTGTAAGGCTATAGCTGCCATAGACAATGATTCCTCTGTGGATCTGGGCAAAGTAAATTGAAAACCTTCTGGAAATAATTTCTTATTCTAGATGCCATTAAGAATGTTTGCGATTCATGGGAAGAGGTAAAAATGTCAACATCAACAGGAGTTTGGAAGAAGCTAATTCCAAAGTTCATGGATGACTTTGAGGGATTCAAGACTTCCGTGGAGGAAGTAACTGCAGGTGTGGTGGAAATAGCAAGAAAACTAGAATTAGAAGTGGAGCCTGTGATGTAACTGAATTGCTACAATCTCATGATAAAACTTTAGTGGATGAGGAGGTGCTTCTTATGGATGAGCAAATAAGGGGTTTCTTGAGATGGAATTTACTCTTGGTAAAGATAATGTGAAGATTGTTGAAATGACAACATAGGATTTAGAATATTACATAAAGTTAGTTGGTAAAGCAAAGGCAGAGTTTGAGTATTGACTCCAGTTTTGAAAGAAGTTTTTCTGTGGGTAAAATGCTGTCATACAGCACTACATGCTACAGGAAATTGTTCATGAAAGAAAGAGTCCATCAATGAATCAAACTTTATTGTATTACTTTAAAAAATTGTCACAGCCATCCCAACCTTCAAAAACCATGACCTTGATCTGTCAGCAGCTGTCAACATTGAGGCAAGACCCTCCACCAGCAAAAAGACTATGACTTGCTAAAAGCTCAGATGGTTACCATTTTTAGCAATAAAGTAATTTTTAATTAAGGTATGTACATTGTTTTTTAGACAAAATGCTATTGCACACTCAATAGACTACAATATAGTGTAAACATAACGTTTATATGGGAAGCCAAAAATTTGCCTTGCTTTATTGTGATATTCACTTTATTGAGGTGGTTTGGAACTGAACCCACAATAGCTATGAAGTATGTTTGTATTCCTAAATCTTTACTACTTTAATTAGGTTACCATTTGGCTAAAATGGCAGCATTGTTGGATAACATAAACCTTGAGAATAACCACCATATTTAAAGAAACCAGCAGCACAGTCTCTGAGAATTTACATACATGTGTATTCATTCGACCCCCTTATAAAGCACTGTTTATTCATAGACACATCTCAGGACATTTGTCAAATGTTGAAGTAAGATATGCAACCAAAATCAATACTGTGTGCTTAATACATATAAAGTCACAGATAATACATATTTTATTTATCTAATCAGAGAATTGCAAATATTATATATTAAAGCAAGCATGTGCTTACTGTAAAGGAAATAAAATGTGTTCTTTTAATCATATTATTCCAGATAGTGACTTTCTCCTTGGAGAATATGTACCTGCCAATTCAAATACAAATCTGCTAATTCTTTTTTTTTTTTTTTTTTTGTGGTACGTGGGCCTCTCACTGTTGTGGCCTCTCCCGTTGTGGAGCACAGGCTCCGGATGCGCAGGCTCAGCGGCCATGGCTCACGGGCCTAGCCGCTCCGCGGCATGTGGGATCTTTCCAGACCAGGGCATGAACCCGTGTCCCCTGCATCGGCAGGTGGACTCTCAACCACTGTGCCACCAGGGAAGGCCCAAATCTGCTAATTCTGACCAGATTTTAAAGATGACCAAAGTACAGAAGAGGCCTCTTTCCCAGTTTTATCCTTTTTTCAGAGAGAATTTTCCTATAGGGTCTTACATTTTAATTGATCTATATGCAGCCTTTAAATATCAAATAAGGAAAGTACAGAAGAGGCCTCTTTCCCAGTTTTATCCTTTTTTCAGAGAGAATTTTCCTATAGGGTCTTACATTTTAATTGATCTATATGCAGCCTTTAAATATCAAATAAGGATCAATCAAATATAAAGGTTAGAAGAAGAGGGAGAAAAGAAACTTAGGGAAAATTGGAAACATAGAGTAAATACAAGGGATTTAAAAAGGCATTAGTGTAGTTAGTTTCCTGCAGATAAAGAAATGAAGACCTTCTCCTTTATACAGTGTTTTTGAGCTCTTTGAAAATTAGCAGGCAAAGCAGAAAAAAATCCATCAGTGGAATATTATTATATTTATGGGCCTAATGCTGAATTCTGTTCTGAGTCAGTCATCATAGAATATTTTACCTAAACAAGTTTTATAAGATGATATAGTTCAGCAGTTCTCACATTTTTGGTCTCAGGATTCCTTTACATTAAAAAAAAATTGAATGATTAAACAAAAAGCTTTTGTTTAAAACTGATGAGAATTTTTTAAAATAATTATGTATTATTCCATTAAAATAGCAATAATACATTCATTACATGGTAAGATGAATTATATTTTTAAGATAAGTAATTATAGTCCAAAATAAAAAAATTACTAAGCAGCATCATTTTACATATTTGCAAAGTTCCTTCATATTTAGCTTAATAAAAGATAGCTGAGTTTTCAATATGCTTCTGCAAGCAATCTGTTGTGACATCATGCATTTTGTAACCTTTGGAGAACACCAGTGTAAACTGATGATGGGAATAAAAATGACAAATAGTTCAGAGAATGATTAAGATAAGGGTTCTATTCATGGATCACTTGGAAGTGTTTCAGGATCCTTAAAAGTCTTTCTACAACTGAGGAAACAATTTCTTTTTTAAGTTTATGTCCATAAAATATTTTGAATATTATGTACATAAATACACAACAGAGAAATATGGTATTATTACTGTATTTATGGACTTAATATATTGCTTCTGTTCTGTGACATCAGTTAATAATAAGTAGGATTAAGTGTACCTCGACTGACTATAGAAATTTTCTTTCAACAAGCAGAAAAACTTAACTCATTATTTTTCATCTGTGTGTCATGCTAACATGTGACAAAGATCAGTACTTAAAATTGGCTGCCTACCTCTGAAAAGTTACTAAACAAAAGTAGAGAATTTCTATATGATATAAAGACAATTTACATAAGACGAAATTTAAGCTGTCAGGAGATAATTATGTAATAAGTTTTCTTCAGTTTTTCCATATGACCTTTAAAGGACCTGAGCCTCTGCAACACTCCTCTAATTTCTAATATGTGCTCTTTTATTTCTGGAATTATGACTGAATATTTGAACTTGTAATTTTGGGTGATATTCCTCAAAGTGGCACAAAGTTGCCTCATCACTGCTGTTACTTTCTGTCCCTGCTAGTAACATTTTGTTTCCTGTTGATGCCCACCCTTTCCCTCCTGACCAACAGTGGCATTTTTCTGAAAAAAAATTAGACTTTGTCTAACTTTAAAACTGTTCATTAAAAGACATCATTAAGAAAATAAATAACCAAACCACAGACTAGGAGAAATAGTTGCAAAACATATATACGAAAAAGGACTGGAATCCAGAATATATTTAAAAATCCTCCAAATCAATAATAAAAAGGCAATTAAAATGGGCAAAATATTTGAGCAGATACATCACAAAGGAACATATATGAATGATCATAAGCATATGAAAAAATTCTCTACATCAGTATTCATCATAGAAATGAAAAACAAAACCACTATGTAATGCTACTACACACTTAGTAGAATAGCTAATATTAAAAAGGCTGACAATAAGTTGCTAGCAAAGAGTATAAAGCAACTGACGTTCGTGGTGGGAATATAAAATGATACATCTACTCTGGGAAAAGCTCTGCCAGTTGTAATTATTTTATATTTTAATTTTTATTTTTCCAGTTTCAGTAGATATAATTGACATATAACATTGTATAAGTTTAAGGTGTACAGCGTAATGATTCTATACACGTATATGTTGTGAATTAATTACCATGATAAATTTAGTTAGCATCCATCAACTCACATTTGCTACATTTTTTTTTCTTTTGATTACTCCTAAGATTTAGTCTCTTAGCAACTCTCAAATTTACAGTACTGTATTATTAAATATAGACAATATGCTGTACATTATATCCTAGGAACTTATTTATCTTACAACTGGAGGTTTGTAAATAACTTATGACTACCTTCTACCATTTCCCCATTTCCAACCACCCCTCTTCTGGAAGCCACCAATCTACTCTCTGTTTCTATGAGTTTTTTTAGATTTCATATATGTGAGATCATACAGTCTTTCCATGTCTGAATTATTTCACTTAGCATAATGTCTTCAAGGTCCATCCATGTTGTTGCAAAAAACAAGTTTCCTTCCATATTTTATGGATGAATAATATTACATTATGGAATAATATTCCATATATACCACATTTTCCTTATTTATCCATAGACACTTAGATAGACACTTAGATTGTTTCCATGTCTTGGCTATTTTAAATAATGCTGCAAGGAACGTGAGAGTGCAGACATCTCTTAGACTTAGTAATTTTATTTCCTTCAGATATATACCCAGAAGTGGGATTTGTCGCCTCTTATGGTAGTTCTATTATTAATTTTCAGAGGAACCTCCATACTTTTTTCCGCATTGTCTTCACCAATTTACATTCCTACCAATAGTACATAAGGATTTCCTTTTCTCCACATTCTCACCAGAGCTTGTTATCACTTGTCTCTTTGATAATATCCATTCTCACAGATGTGAGGTGGTATTACATTGTGACTTTGATTTGCATTTCCTTGATGATTAGGAATATTGAGCACCTTTTCATGTACCTATTGTCCATTTGAATATCTTCTTTGTAAAAATATGTATTCAAGAGGTTTGCTCATTTACAATTGCATTTTTTTCCTATTAAATTGTATCAGTGCCTTATGTATTTTGGATTTTAACCCCTTATTGGATATAAGATCTGTAAATATTTTCTCCCATTTTGTATGTTGCCTTTTATTTTGTTGATCTTTTCTTGCTGTGAAAAAGCTTTTTAATTTGATGAGGTCTCACTTGTTTGCTTGTGCTTTAGGTGTCATACCCAAAAAATCAGTGTCAAGACCAATGTCAAAGAGTTTTGTCCTATTTTTTTCTAGGAGTTTTATGGTTTCAGATATTACATTTATATCTTTAACCCATTTTGAGAATTTTTTTTTGTGTTGCATAAGATGAGGGTTTAATTCCATTTGTTTTGTATATGGATGTCTAGTTTTCCCAGCACTATTTGTTGAAGAGACTATCCTCTCCTCTTTGTGTGTTCTTAGTGAACTTGTAAATGATTAGTTGACCATATATGCATGGGTTTGTTTCTGGTCTCTATTCTGTTCCATTGATCAATGTGTCTGTTTTTATGCCAATACCATACTGTTTTGGTTACTATTGCTTTGTAATATAGTTTGAAATCAGCAAGTGTGATGTCTCCAGCTTTGTTCTTCTTTCTCTGAATTGCTTTAGCTCTTTAAGATTTTTCATGTTTTCAAACATATTTTAGGGTTGTCATTTGTATCTTTGAAATATGCCATTGAAATCTTGATAGAGATTTATTGATTCTATAGATGGTTTTAGGTTGTATGGACATCGAAACAATATTATTTTTTTCAATACAATAACAGGATATCTTTCCATTTATTTGTGCCTTCTTTGATTTTTTTCATCAATATCTTATAGTTTCCAGTGTACAGAACTTTCATCTCCTTGGTTAAATTTATTCCTAAGTATTTTTTTCTGATGCTAGAGTAAATTGAATTGGTTATTTATTCTTGAAATAATTCATCGTTAGTGTATAGAAATGAAACTGATTTTTGTATCTTGTTTGTATACTGCAACTGTACTTAATTCATCATTAGTTCTTAGTGTTTTTTGGTGGAGTCTTTAGGCTTTTCTATAGGTAATATCATGTTATCTGCAAACAGAGGCAATTTTACTTCTTCCTCTTTGATTCAGATGCCTTTTATTTCTTTTTATTGCCTGATTTCTCTGGCTAGTACTTCCAGCCCTATTTTGAATAAGAGTGATAAGAGTGGTCACCCATGTCTTATTCCTCACCTTAGGGGCAAAACATGCAACATTTCCTCATTGAGTATGAAGTTACCTGAGGTTTGTCACATATGATTTTTATTTTGTTGAGGGACATTCTTTCTATACTCAATCTGTTGATAGTTTTTTATCATTAATGGATATTAAATTTTGTCAAATGCTTTTCTGCATCTATTGAGATGATCAAATGATTTTTATATTTTATTCTATTAATGCAATATATTATATTTATTGATTTGTGTATGTTGATCCATCCTTGTGCCCCAGGGATAAATCCTAATCACTCATGGTGTGTCATGTGCTGTTGAATTCGTTTTGCTAGTATTTTGTTGAGAATTTTTGCATCTGAATTAATTAAGGATATTGGCCTGTAGTTTTCTTTCCTTGTAGTGTCTTTATCTCTCTTTAGGATCAGAGTAATGCTAGCCTTGTAAAATGAGATTGGGAGTGTCTTTAATTTTTTGGAAAAACTTTAGAATTGCCAGTAATTCCTCTTAAATATTTGGCAGAATTTACCAGTGAAACCATTTGGTCATAGGCTTTTCACTGTTGGGAATTTTCTGATTACTGCTTTAATTTTCCTGTTCAATATTGGTCTGTTCATATTTTGTTATTTTATAATTCAGTTTTGGGAGGTTGTGTGTTTTTACACATTTATCCATTTCTTCTAAACTATCTAATTTGTTGGTGTATTATTGTTCATAGTAGTCTCTTCTGATCTTTATTTCTGTGGTATCAATAGTAATTTGTCCTCTTTCATTATAATTTTATTAATTTCAGTAATCTTTCTCTATTTTTCTTAGTTAATCTAGGTAAAAGTTTGCAAATCTTATCTTTTCAAAAGCCAACTCATATTTTTATCATTTTTCTATTATATTTCCAGCTTCTTTTTTATTTATATTTCTTTTAATATTATTTATTTTCTTTAGTTAATTTTGAGCATAGTTTGTTCTACTTTTTCTAGTTCCTTTATGTGTAAATTTGGTTGTTTATTTGAGATCTTTCTCTTCACTTTATGTATCTGTTTCTTGCTATATACTTTCCTCTTAAGGTTGCTTTTACTGCCTGCCATAAGTTTTGGTACATTGTGATTCCATTTTCATTTGTTTCAAGATATTTTGTTAAATTTCCCTTTTGACTTCTTATATCTGTTAGTTCTTCAAGAATATATAGCTTAATTTCCATGTATTTGCATATTCTTCAGCTTTCCTCCTCTTATTGTTTTATTTTTTTAACATCTTTATTGGGGTTTAATTGCTTTACAATGGTGTGTTAGTTTCTGCTTTATAACAAAGTGAATCAGTTATACATATACATATGTTCCCATATGTCTTCCCTCTTGCATCTCCCTCCCTCCCACGCTCCCTATCCCACCCCTCCAGGCGGTCACAAAGCACAGAGCCAATATCCCTGTGCCATGCGGCTGCTTCCAATTAGCTATCTATCTTACGTTTGTTAGTGTGTATATGTCCATGACTCTCTCTCGCCCTGTCACAGCTCACACTTCCCCCTCCTCATATCCTCAAGTCCGTTCTCCAGTAGGTCTGTATCTTTATTTCTGTCTTACCCCTAGGTTTCTCATGACATTTTTTTTCTTAAATTCCATACATATGTGTTAGCATACGGTATTTGTCTTTCTCTTTCTGACTTACTTCACTCTGTATGACAGACTCTAGGTCTATCCACCTCATTACAAATAGCTCAATTTCGTTTCTTTTTAAGGCTGAGTAATATTCCATTGTATATATGTGCCACATCTTCTTTATCCATTCATCCGATGATGGGCACTTAGGTTGTTTCCATCTCCAGCCTATTGTAAATAGAGCTGCAATGAACATTTTGGTACATGACCCTTTTTGAATTTTGGTTTTCTCAGGGTATATGCCCAGTAGTGGGATTGCTGGGTCATATGGTAGTTCTATTTGTAGTTTTTAAGGAACCTCCATACAGTTCTCCATAGTGGCTGAACCAATTCACATTCCCACCAGCAGTGCAAGAGTGTTCCCTTTTCTCCACACCCTCTCCAGCATTTATAGTTTCTAGATGTTTTGATGATGGCCATTCTGACTAGTGTGAGATGATATCTCATTGTAGTTTTAATTTGCATTTCTCTAATGATTAATGATGTTGAGCATTCTTTCATGAGTTTGTTGGCAGTCTGTATATCTTCTTTGGAGAAATGACTATTTAGGTCTTCTGCCCATTTTTGGATTGGGTTGTTTTTTTTTTTGTTGTTATTGAGCTGCATGAGCTGCTTGTAAATTTTGGAGATTAATCCTTTGTCAGTAGCTTCATTTGCAAATATTTTCTCCCATTCTGAGAGTTGCCTTTAGCTCTTGTTTGCAGTTTCCTTTGCTGTGCAAAAGCTTTGAAGTTTCATGAGGTCCCATTTGTTTATTTTTGTTTTTATTTCCATTACTCTAGGAAGTGGGTCAGAAAGGATCTTGCTGTGATTTATGTCATAGAGTATTCTGCCTATGTTTTCCTCTAAGAGTTTGATAGTTTCTGGCCTTACATTTAGGACTTTAATCCACTTTGAGCTTATTTTTGTGTATGGTGTGAGAGAGTGATCTAATCTCATACTTTTACATGTACCTGTCCAGTTTTCCCAGCACCAGTTACTGAAGAGGCTGTCCTTCCTCCACTGTACATTCCTGCCACCATTATCAAAGATAAGGTGTCCATATGTGCGTGGGTTTATCTCTGGGCTTTCTATCCTGTTCCATTGATCTATCTTTCTGTTTTTGTGCCAGTACCATACTGTCTTGATTACTGTAGCTTTGTAGTATAGTCTGAAGTCAGGGAGCCTGATTCCTCAAGCTACGTTTTTCGTTCTCAAGATTGCTTTGGTTATTCGGGGTCTTTTGTGTTTCCATACAAATTGTGAAATTTTTTGTTCTAGTTCTGTGAAAAATGCCAGTGGTAGTTTGATAGGGATTGCATTTAATCTATAGATTGCTTTGGGTAGTAGAGTCATTTTCACAATGTTGATTCTTCCAATCCAAGAACATGGTATATCTCTCCATCTATTTGTATCATCTTTAATTTCTTTCATCAGTGTCTTATAATTTTCTGCATACAGGTCTTTTGTCTCCTTAGATAGGTTTACTCCTAGATATTTTATTCTTTTTGTTGCAATGGTAAATGGGAGTGTTTCCTTGATTTCAATTTCAGATTTTGCATCATTAGTATATAGGAATGCCAGAGATTTCTGTGCATTAATTTAGTATCCTGCTACTTTACCAAATTCATTGATTAGCTTTAGGAGATTTCTGGTAGCATCTTTAGGTTTCTCTATGTATAGTATCATGTCATCTGCAGACAGTGACAGCTTTCCTTCTTCTTTTCCGATTTGGATTCCTTTTATTTCCTTTTCTTCTCTGATTGCTGTGGCAAAAACTTCCAAAACTATGTTGAATAAGAGTGGTGAGAGTGGGCAACCTTGTCTTGTTCCTGATCTTAGTGGAAATGATTTCAGTTTTTCACCATTGAGGATGATGTTGGCTGTGGGCTTGTCATATATGGCCTTTATTATGTTGAGGAAAGTTCCCTCTATGCCTACTTTCTGCAGGGTTTTATCATAAATGGGTGTTGAATTTTGTCAAAAGCTTTCTCTGCATCTTTTGAGAAGATCATATGGTTTTTCTCCTTCAATTTGTTAATATGGTTTATCACATTGATTGATTTGCGTATATTGAAGAATCCTTGCATTCCTGGAATAAACCCCACTTGATCATGGTGTATGATCCTTTTAATGTGCTGTTGGATTCTGTTTGCTAGTATTTTGTTGAGGATTTTTGCATCTATGTTCATCAGTAATATTGGCCTGTAGTTGTCTTTCTTTGTGACATCCTTGTCTGGTTTTGGTATCAAGGTGATAGTGGCCTTGTAGAATGAATTTGGGAGTGTTCCTCCCAAAACTGCTTTTGCTGCATCCCACAGGTTTTGGGTCGTTGTGTCCCCATTGTCATTTGTTTCTAGGTATTTTTTGATTTCCTCTTTGATTTCTTCAGTGATCACTTCATTATTAAGTAGTGTATTGTTTAGCCTCCATGTGTTTGTATTTTTTACAGATCTTTTCCTGTAATTGATATCTAGTCTCATGGCGTTGTGGTCAGAAAAGATACTTGATACAATTTCAATTTTCTTAAATTTACCAAGGCTTGATTTGTGACCTAACATATGATCTATCCTGGAGAATGTTCCATGAGCACTTGAGAAAAATGTGTATTCTGTTGTTTTTGGATGGAGTGTCCTATAAATATCAATTAAGTCCATCTTGTTTAATGTATCATTTAAAGCTTGTGTTTCCTTATTTATTTTCATTTTGGATGATCTGTCCATGGGTGAAAGTGGGGTGTTAAAGTCTCCTACTATGAATGTGTTACTGTCGATTTCCCCTTTTATGGCTGTTAGTATTTGCCTTATGTATTGAGGTGCTCCTATGTTAGGTGCATAAATATTTACAATTGTTATATCTTCTTCTTGGATCGATCCCTTGATCATTATGTAGTGTCCTTCTTTGTCTCTTTTAATAGTCCTTATTTTAAAGTCTATTTTGTCTTATATGAGAATTGCTACTCCAGCTTTCTTTTGGTTTTCATTTGCATGGAATATCTTTTTCCATCCCCTTACTTTCAGTCTGTATGTGTCTCTATGTCCGAAGTGGGTCTCTTGTAGACAGCATATATAAGGGTCTTGTTTTTGTATCCATTCAGCCAATCTGTGTCTTTTGGTGGGAGCATTTAGTCCATTTACATTTAAGGTAATTATCAATATGTATGTTCCTATTCCCATTTTCTAAATTGTTTTGGGTTTGTTACTGTAGATCTTTTCTTTCTCTTGTGTTTCTTGCCTATAGAAGTTCCTTTAGCATTTGTTGTAAAGCTAGTTTGGTGGTGCTGAACTCTCTCAGCTTTTGCTTGTCTGTAAAGGTTTTAATTTCTCCATCAAATCTGAATGAGATCCTTGCTGGGTAGAGCAATCTTGGTTGCAGGTTTTTCTCCTTCATCACTTTAAATATGTCCTGCCAGTCTCTTCTGGCTTGCAGTGTTTCTGCTGAGAGATCAGCTGTTAACCTTATGGGGATTCCCTTGTGTGTTATTTGTTGTTTTTCCCTTGCTGCTTTTAATATGCTTTCTTTGTATTTAATTTTTGACAGTTTGATTAATATGTGTCTTGGCGTATTTCTCCTTGGATTTATCCTGTATTGGACTCCCTGTGCTTCCTGGACTTAATTAACTATTTCCTTTCCCATATTAGGGAAGTTTTCAACTATAATCTCTTCAAATATTTTCTCAGTCCCTTTCTTTTTCTCTTCTGCTTCTGGAACCCTTATAATTCGAATGTTGGTGCGTTTAATCTTGTCCCAGAGGTCTCTGAGACTGTCCTCAGTTCTTTTCATTCTTTTTTCTTTATTCTGCTCTGCAGTAATTATTTCCACTATTTTATCTTCAAGGTCACTTATCCGTTCTTCTGCCTCAGTTATTCTGCTATTGATCCCATCTAGAGGACTTTTAATTTCATTTATTGTGTTGTTCATCGTTGCTTGTTTCATCTTTATTTCTTCTAGGTCCTTGTCAACTGTTTCATGCATTTTGTCCATTCTATTTCCAAGATTTTGGATCATCCTTACTATCATTATTCTGAATTCTTTTTCAGGTAGACTGGCTATTTCCTCTTCATTTGTTAGGTCTGGTGCATTTTTATCTTGCTCCTTTATCTGCTGTGTGTTTTTCTGTCTTCTCATTTTGCTTATCTTGCTGTGTTTGGGGTCTCCGTTTTGCAGGCTGTAGGTTCGTGGTTCCTGCTGTTTTTGATGTCTGTCTCCAATGGCTAAGGTTGGTTCTGTGGGTTGTGTAGGCTTCCTGGTGGAGGGGACTAGTGCCTGTGTTCTGGTGGATGAGGCTGGATCTTGTCTCTCTAGTGTGCAGGTTCACATCTGGTGGTGTGCTTTGGGGTGTCTGTGGCCTTATTATGATTTTAGGCAGCCTCTCTGCTAATGGGTGGGGGTGTGTTCCTGTTTTGCTAGTTGTTTGGCATAGGTTGTCCAGTACTGTAGCTTGCTGGTCGTTGAGTGAAGCTGGGTGCTGGTGTTAAGATGGAGGTCTCTGCGAGATTTTCGCCATTTGATATTATGTGGAGCTGGGAGGTCTCTTGTTGACCAGTGTCCTGAAGTTGGCTCTCCTACCTCAGAGGCAGAGCCCTGACTCCTGGCTGGAGCACCAAGAGCCTTTCATCCACATGGCTCAGAATAAAAGGGAGAAAAAGTAGAGAGGATTAGTAGAAGTGTGAGGAAAGAAAGAAGGAAAGGAGGGAAGGAAGGAAGGAAGGAAGGAAGGAAGGAAGGAAGGAAGGAAGGAAGGAATAAAGAAAGAAGGAAAGAAAGAAAGAAAGAAAGAAAGAAAGAAGCAAAGAAGGAAAGAAGGCGAGAAGGAAATAAAGGAGGGAGGGAGGGATGGAGGAAGAAAGGAAGGAGAGAAAGAACGAAAAAGGACAGAAAGAAAGAAGAGACAGTAAAAATAAAATAAAGTATAATAAAGTTATTGAATTAAAAAATACTTACTTAGAAAAGGAAAAAATAAAGGGACGGATAGAACCTTAGGACAAATGTTGGAAGCAAAGCTATACAGACAAAATCTTACACAGAAGCATACACATACACCCTCACAAAAAGAGGTAAAGGGGGAAAAATCATAAATCTTGCTCTCAGAGACCACCTCGTCAATTTGGGATGATTCGTTGTCTAAAGGAGGGAAGGAAGGAAGGAAGGAAGGAAGGAAGGAAGGAAGGAAAGAAAGAAAGAAAGAAAGAAGGAAAGAAAGAAAGAAAGAAAGAAAGAAAGAAAGAATAATAAAGTTATTAAAATTAATTATTAAGAAAAAAAAATTTAAAGAACCATGGATGGATAGAACCCTAGGACAAATGGTGGAAGCAAGACTATACAGACAAGATCTCACACAGAATCATACACATACACATTCACAAAAAGAGGAAAAGGGGAAAAAAATCATAGATCTTGCTCCTAAAATCCACCTCCTCAATTTGGGATCATTCCTTGTCTCTTCAGGTATTCCACAGATGCAGGGTACATCAAGTTGATTGTGGAGCTTTAATCCGCTGCTTCTGAGGCTGCTGGGAGAGATTTCCCTTTCTCTTCTTTGTTCTCACAGCTCACAGGGGCTCAGCTTTGGATTTGGCCCTGCCTCTGCATGTAGGTCGCTGGAGGGCGTGTGTTTTTTGCTCAGACAGGACGGGGTTAAAGGAGCCACTGATTCAGTGGCTCTGGCGCACTCAGGCGTGGGGGGGGCATGGAGGGGCACTGTGTGTGGGGCGGGCCTGCGGCGGCAGAGGCCAGTGTGACGTTCCACCAGCCTGAGGCCCGCCGTGCGTTCTCCCGGGGAAGCTGTCCCTGCATCCCGGGAACCTGGCAGTGGCGGGCTGCACAGGCTCCGTGGAAGAGGGGTGTGGAGAGTGACCTGTGCTCACACACAGGCCCCTTGGTGGCGGCAACAGCAGCCTTAGTGTCTCCCGCCCGTCTCTGGGGTCCGTGCTTTTAGCCGTGGCTCGCGCCCTTCTCTGGAGTTCCTTTAAGCAGCGCTCTTAAACTCCTCTCCTCGCGCACCAGGAATAAAAGAGGGAAGAAAATGTCTCTTGCCTCTTCAGCAGGTGCAGACTTTTCCCCGGACTCCCTCCCGGCTAACCGTGGTGCACTAACCCCTTCAGGCTATGTTCAAGCCGCCAACCCCAGTCCTCTCCCTGCGTTCCGTCCGAAACCGAAACCCAAACTTCAGCTCGCAGCCCCGTCCTCCCCGGGGGTGAGCAGACAAGCCTCTCGGGCTGGTGAGTGCCGGTCGGCACCGATCCTCTGTGCAGGAATCTCCCCGCTTTGCCTTCCGCACCCATTGTTGTGCACTCCTCCACGGCCCCGAAGCTCCCCCCTCCGCCTCCCGCAGTCTCCGCCCATGAAGGGGCTTCCTAGTGTGTGGAAACTTTTCCTCCTTCACAGCTCCCTCCCACTGGTGCAGGTGCCATCCCTATTCTTTTGTCTCTGTTTTTTCTTTTTTTCTTTTGCCCTACCCATGTACGTGGGGAGTTTGTTGCCTTTTGGGAGGTCTGAGGTCTTCTGCCAGCCTTCAGTAGGTGTTCTGTAGGAGTTGTTCCACGTGTAG
This sequence comes from Globicephala melas, assembly GCF_963455315.2. Classification (NCBI taxonomy): domain Eukaryota; kingdom Metazoa; phylum Chordata; class Mammalia; order Artiodactyla; family Delphinidae; genus Globicephala; species Globicephala melas. The sequence goes on from NC_083335.1 coordinate 61,333,108, forward strand.
ATGTATTTCTGGTGTATCTGTGGGGAGGAAGGTGATCTCCGCGTCTTACTCTTCTGCCATCTTCCTGTCAGTCCTCTTCCTCTTATTTATTTCTAGTTTCATACAATTGTGGTGGGAAAAAATACTTGGTATGATTTCAGTCTTAAATTTACTAAAACTTGTTTTGTGGTCTAAAATATGATCTACCTTAGAAAATGGTCCATACGTACTTGAGATGAATGTGTTTTCTGTTGTTATTAGATGGGATGCTCTCTATATATCTGTTTGGTTTATAGGGATTTTCAAATCTGCTATTTTCTTATATATTCTCTGTCTGGATGATCTTTCCATTGTTGAGAGTTGGGTATTAAAGTCTCCAACTATTATTGTACTGCTGATTACTTCTACATTTAGTTCTGTTAGTATTTGCTTTATATATTTTGATGCTAGACTTTTGTGTGCAAAATTACTTACAATTGTTACTTCCTGCTTATGACTGATCTTCTTTGTCTTCTTGTCTTTGTCTCTTCTTCTTTGTCTCTTGTTACCATTTTTCACTTAAAGTGTATTTTGTCTGATGAAAGTTTAGTTAACCCTGTTTTCTCTTGGTTATCATTTGCTTGAAATATCTTTTCCCATCCCTTCCCTCTCAGTCTATGTGTTCTTTAAAACCAAAGTGAGTGTCTTAAATGCAGCATATTGTTGGATTTCATATTCTTATCCATTCAGACATTATATGTCTTTTTATTGGAGAATTTAATCCATTTATATTTAAAATACTTATTGATATGCAATAACTTACTATTGCCATTTTATTTATTATTTTCAGAATGTTTTATAGTTCATTTGTTCCTTCCAATCTTGCTGTCTTCTTTTATCATTTGATAACTTTTTTTTTTTTTTTGTGGTACACGGGCCTCTCACTGTTGTGGCCTCTCCCGTTGTGGAGCACAGGCTCTGGACGCGCAGGCTCAGCAGCCATGGCTCATGGGCCTAGCTGCTCCGTGGCATGTGTGATCTTCCTGGACCGGGGCACGAACCCATGTCCCCTGCATCGGCAGGTGGACTCTCAACCACTGCGCCACCAGGGAAACCCTATCATTTGATAATTTTTTATAGCAGTATGCTTAGACTCCTTTATCTTAATGTTTTGTTTATTTACTACAGATTTTCCTTTGTGATTGCCATGAAGCTTATATAAAATTAATTGTATATATAATTATATATTATATAAATTATATATATACACACACATATATATATATATAAAATGCCTTATTATAAGCTGATAACAACTTAACTTCGATAATATATGTAAACTTTAAACTTTTACTCCCCCTGCTACATTTTGTTATTGATGTTACAATTTACATATTTTTATCTTGTGTATCTAATAACAAATTGTTGTTATTTTTAATAACTTAAAAAAATCTTTTAAACTAGTGTTGTAAAACTAGTTGCTAAACTAGAGCACCACCATTACAATATTAGGGAATCTGACTTAGACTACTATATATTTACCTTTATTAGTGAGTTTTATACATACATTCATGTTTTTATGTTGTTAATTCACATTTTTTTTCTTGAAAAACACCCTTTAACATTTCTAGTAAGGCAGGTCTAGTGGTGATAAACTTCCTTAGTTTTGTTTTTTCAGGAAAGTCTTTATCTCTCATTTTTGAAGGAATGTTTTGATGGGTATAACATCCTTTGTGGACAATATTTTTCTTTCAATATTTTCACATATATCATCCCACTCTCTCCTGGCATAAAAGTTTTTATTGAATTATCCACTCATACTATTATGAGGGTTCCCTTGTATGTGATGAGTCACTTTTCTATTGCTTCTTTCAAAATTCTTTTTCTTAGAGTTTTGACAATTTAATTGTGTTTCAATATAGCTCCCTTCATTTTCAAACTATTTGGGGCCTTTCATACCTCATGAATCTGGATGTCTATTTTCTCCCCACATTTGGGAAGTTTTCAGCCATTATTGCTTTAAATAATACCTTTTGTCCCTTTATTTTTCTTTTCTCCCTCTGGAATTCTCGTAATGCATGTATTGTTTTGTTTGATAATATCACATAAGTCCACTTTTTTTCATTCTGCCTTCTTTTTGATACTCTGACTGGATAATTTCAAAATGACTTTTCTTCTAGTTCATTTATTCTTTCTTCTGTTTAATTGAGTCTGTTCTTGAAACTCTCTATGTCATTGTATTCCTCAAATCTAAAATTTTGGGTTTTTTTAATGATTTCCATTTCTTTTTGAACTTCTCATTTTCTTCATGCATTGTTTTTCTAATTTTATTTGTCTGTCTGTGTTTTCTTCTGTTTCACTAAACTTCTTTAAGAGAATCATTCTGTTCATAAGGTCAGTTCCTTCATTTGACTTATTGGAGCTTTATTAGTTTCCTTTGGTGGTGTCATGTTTATCTAATTCATTGTGATCCTTGATTCCTTGCATTGTTATATGTTCATATGAATAAGTGGTCTCCTCTTCAGGATTTTACAGATTTACTCTGTCAGAGATGGTTCTTCACTCAGCTTGGGGCTCTGGACAGGTCACTGGGTAGCACATTTACCAGATTAGTCTTGCAATTCATGCCTCAGTTTGGGTGAGGCCACTACCTGAAGTCTGAAGTCAGAAGGATGCCACTATTTGAGAACAGTTGGATAGGAAAACTGGGTTGGTTTCCTGCCCAAGCACAGCTGTAATATGAGCTCTGTGGTCACCTGGATTCTCTGGTCAAGTTCCTAGCCAGGTGGGGATTGATGTTACACTCAGCAGTTGGATAAGGCTGCAACTTTGCTTCCCTGCTCAGGCAGGTCCATGAAACAAGCTCCACAGCCATTACTGCTCAATGTCTGAGTACCCAAATCAGGTAGAACTGCCCACCGAGCTCCCTGGTCAGACAATTCCACTGGCTTTGTGCTGCAGATGGACAGATATGTTGGCTGGGTTCTATGCTCATTTGCTACTGTACATGGGGCTCTAAAATGGGCTACACAGCTTCCTGGGTGTTCTGCTTAGGCTTCCTGGTCAGATGGAACTGGGAGCTATGTTCATTGGTAGGCAGGACTATGGCAGTTTCTTATAAAACTAAATATATGTTTTCCTTATGACCTAGCAATTCTACTGCTATGTATTTACACAAGAGAAATAAAGCATGCATCCACAAAAAGATGTATACCAAAATGCTTTTAGTATTTTTATTCATAACTGTTAAAATCTGGAAAAAGGGCAAGTGCTCAACAGTAGAAGAATAAATAAACTGTGGTGTAGCCTTACAATAGAGTACTATTAATTAGTATATAAACTAGCTACTGACAGATGCAACAACATGGAAGAATCTCAAAAACATGGTAAGTGAAAGAAGCCTTTCACAAAGAAATACATACTGTAAGATTCCATTCATATGAAAATCTAGAATAAGAATTGACAATATTTATCTGTAAAGGGTAAGATAGCATATGTTTTAAGTTTTGTGGGCCATGTGGTCTCTGTTGCAAAAACTTAAATCTCCTGTTGTAGTGAGAAAGCAGTCATAGACAATAAGTCAATGAATAAGCATGCCCATATTCCAATAAAACTTTATTTACAAAAGTAGACAGTGTGTAAAGTTAAGCCCATGAGCTGTAGAGTTTGCCAACTTCTGACCTAGAAGAAACAAAACTAATCTGATAGAATACAATCAGAATAATGGTTTTATCTGAGGGATGTGTAAGTAGGTATTTACTGAGAAAAAACATAAGGGAACTTCATGGGGTGAATGCAATTGTTAGAATTCATGGAATGATACATTCATGATCTATCTTTTAAGTCATGTAAATTTTACTTCTATGGTAGGCAGAATTTTAAGATGATATGCAAAATTCATTGCTTCCTGATGTACATGAACTATATAATCCTTGGAAATACGAATATTATGTCTTTCATTCTTGTGATTAGGTTATATCATATAGTAGTTGACTTTAAGAGAGATTACATAGGTAGGCCTGACCTAATCACATGGTCTCTTTAAATCTGGGTCTAGATGTAAACAATGGAGGAGTCAGAAAGAATGAAAGCAGTAAAGAGATTTGGTGCAAGGGATATTCTCTCCTGCTGAATAGTGAAGGTCACATCACACGTAATATAGGTGGTCTCTGGGACTTGATAACAGCCCCTGACTGATAGCTAGTAATTACTGGGACTTCAGTCTAAGAGTTGCATGGAACTGAATTCAGCCACAGCCAGAATGAGCTTGGAAGTGGATTCTTCCTCAGAGGCTTCAGATGAGAACTTGGTCTGTCTTATCATTGATTTCAGTGTTTTGTTACCCTGAGCAGAGAATCCAGGTATACCATGCTGGGCTTCTGACCTACAGAGCTGTGATCTAATAAACAGGTATTCTTTCAAGCTTCTAAATTTGTGATAATTTTTAGTGCAGCAATAGAAAACTAATACAAACTTAAAAGGAAAAAACTTAACTAAATATTGAATTGTAGTTAATGATATAAATGCTGGAGTGTTTGGGAGCAAAAATACTGATATGTGCCATTTACTTTCAAATGCATCAAAGATAATTTGAATTGATGAATGGATAAAAGAATGAGAAATGGATATGTACTAAAGCAAGTATATTAAAATGTTAACTGTAGTCTCTAAGTGATGGCTATTTGGTTTTTCACTGTGGTGTCCTTTCAAATTTTCTGTATATTTGAAAATATTCATAATCAAGTGTTGAAAATATGTAATGAAAATCTGCTATTGTCTGAATGTTTGTGTCTCCTATCCAAATTCATATGTTGAAATTAAAATCCACAAGGTGATATTATTAGGAGGCGATTAGGTGAAATTAATGCTTTTATAAAAGAGGCCTCACAGAATTCTTCCACCATGTGAAAAGACAGCAAAAAGGCAACTGTCTATGAACCAGGAAGTCTTCACTGGAAACCAAATCTGCTGGCAAATTGATCTTGGATTTCTCAGCCTCCAGAACTTAAGAAATAAATTTTTGTTGCTTATAAGCCACTGATTTTGTGGTATTTTGTTATAGCAGCCTGAATGGACTAAGACAGAAAATTGGTATCTAGAAGTGTGAGTGCTGCTAGAACAAATATCTAAAAATGTGGAAGTGGCTTTGGAACTCGGTAATGGGTAGCAGCTGGAATAATTTGGGTGTGCATATTTTAAAAAGCCTATGATGATGTGAACAGAACTCCAGCGGCAATTCTGGTGACAGCCCAGAAGGAAAAGAGGAGCTGTAGGGAAAACCTCAACCTTCTCAGAGAATAACTAAGTCGTCATTAACAAATGTTGATAGAAATATGGATGGTAAAGACCATCCTGGTGAGATATAAGATGGAAATGAGGAACATGTTATTGGAAACTCGAGGAAAGACAATCTTTATTATAAAGTGACAAAGAACTTGGCTGAACTGTGTTTGTGCCCTAGTATTTTGTGGAAGGTAGAACTTGTGAATGATGAATTTGGACATTTGGATGAGAAAATTTCTAAACAAAAGATGAAGAAGCAGCCTTCTCTTGAATGCTTATAGTAAAATGCAAAGAGAGAAAGTACTTAAGTGTGAAATTGTTAATCCAAAAGGAATCAGAACTTAACAATTTGGAAAATTCTTAGCCTCTTCATATTGAAAGGCATGAAAAGAATTGTTCAGGAGAGAATTCAAATCATGGAGCCACCCAGAGGCTTGAGCACATGAGCAGTTAGAGGGTAAATGTGAAGGTAAGACCTCACTAAGGCAATGCCCAGTGGAGCTGTGGGTATGGGCACCCAGCAATGCCATGGGTGTGGAGACACCCCAGTGTGTCAGGAAGTGGGGACGCACACTATTGTATCCAAACGGTGGAACCTTTTCCCCAGTGGACCTGGTGGGCAGAGCATCAAGTTAAGGAAGTTTATTCTCAAGTCTTAAGATTTGATGTTGTTTGCCCTGTTGGGTTTTGGACTTGCTTGGAAACTGTCAACCCCTTTCTTTCTTATTTCTCCCTTTTTGAATGAAAGTGTTTAATCTATGCCTGTCCCATCATTGTATTTTGGAAGCATATAACATGTTTGATTTCTTAGGTTCAGAACTGGAGAGCAATTTTAATCAGGATGAATTATAATTTGAGTCTTAGTTATGCTTAATTTAGATATTTACATGAGAATTTGGACTTGAACTTTTGAGTTTATGGCTAGAATTATTTAAGACTTTTGGGGCTATTGGGATAGAATGAATGTATTTTGCATGCAAGAGGGACATAAATGTTGAAGGCCAGGAGTAAAATGCTGTGGTCTGAATGTCTGTGTTGCCCCAAAATTTATATTTTTAAATCTTAACCCCCAAGTTGATGGTATTAGGAGGTGGGGCCTCTGGGTTGATTAGGTCATGAGGGCCGACCCTCATGAATGGGATTACTGCTTTTATAAAAGAGATGTCACAGAACTTCCTAGCATCTTATGCCATGTGAGGACACAGTAAAGAGATGGCTGTCTAAGAACCAGGAATTTCTTATTGAACATTAAATCTGCTGGCACCCTGATCTTGGACTTAGCATCCAGGGCTGTGAGAAATAAATTTCTGCTGTTTATAAGCCACCCAATCTGTGTTATTTTATTATAGCTCCCAATAAATACTAAAACAAATGTCAACTTCAAGACTTACAGTGATGAAAAGTATCTTAGTGGTCATTCTACTCTAACCATCTGGAGGACTCCTCACTTTCTTCCATTCTATTCACTGCATTCACTTCCCAGAGATAAGGTATAAAAGGTATACCAGTCAAATTGACACTTTTTCTTTCTTTATCAGAGCTACCATTTTTACCTTGGTGAGCTGGTCTGAGTCATCTAATGGAAACCTGAAGGACATCTATAACTTTCTCTCTCCCTTAAACCTACTTCCCCTCTCTGTGCCTCACCTTGATTCTTCTATCTGTAATCAAAGAAGAAGGCATTTTCAGTCCAAATAAAAGGAGTCAACGGAAAAGAGTATCCTAGATGCCCAAGGTCTACAAGATTTAACTTTCCCTTGGCCAAAGTGTAGTCATCCAAAAAGCCTCAGAAGTCTGTCAAGAACCGTGAAGTACCTGGAATTTTACTCTACTTGCAAGCTAAGTTAGACTGCCACTTTTCAGGAATACTGACAGAAAAAAGAGAGAGAGGACTTTATTATTCAAGGAAGAGAAGGTAGCATGAGCATCATGTTTGTATTTGTTCCCATTGCCCCCCTAGGTCCACTGGGGCATTATGGAGGTTGACTCAGGTTGTTATAGTGCATGTAATGGGTTTGCATCATAGCCAAGGAACCCTGAGCTTAGGAAACACCTATCTTTTAAAACGGTTTCAAGGAAACTTGCCTAGTCTTTGTCCCTGAAAGAAGAAATTATTTTTATTATGATGATCAGTACACACATCTTTCTCCTTTGCCACAAGGAGACACTATATCTTCTAAGGCTCCTTGCTATACAAACATCCTTGAAAAGGTAGTCCAGAACAAAGCTGTCAGTGTCTTTGCTCACAAGACAGGCAGAGTGTGAGAAACTCATAGGGAGTTTTCTCGCAGAAAATTCCAACAGGAACATGAAATTTGGCTCCTTTGCCTCTGACCCAGAAACCTCATGTCTTCTGCCACAATCTATGACAGTGAATCAGCATACTCATCTGACTCTAGCTACATCACTGAAGCCCATGAAACTAACCTGTGTCATGTTTTTGTCTTTCCAGACCATTTGCAGACTAACAATCATGCACCTTTTATTGCCAAAGCTACTCAACAATTAGACTATGGTGAAGGAATGTAATAGAACTTACATGCTACCTTCTATCACAGGAATCTAATGTTATTGAGGATTGCCATGGCCACTTCAAAAACTGATTCAAAGAGAATTTTGTCTGTACTTCTCTGGTCCATATAGTTTAGTAAAGCAGTCTGGTCATTAAATGTAGCTGTCCTTAGAAAGGGAGCATTTTCTTTTTGCCACTTAGGTAATAATCAGATGAAAAGAATTGGGCACTATGCAGACCTATTTTGAAAATAGATATTAAAAATGCCCTTGACTGTCTTGCACTTAATCCTTCAAGACAAATAGTCTGTGTGTGAGTAGGGGATGATTGGAAGCAAGGTACAGTTGTAGCTACTGGAATGGGATGCACTGATTTTTTTGTGATAATAGAGTGAGAACAACAACCTGGCACCTGGGAAGAAAACACTTTAGACCCTGAGAAGTATGGGTTAGGGAGGATCATTAATGATGTTTATCTTCTGGTGCATCCCTGGGGCATTTCTAATAAAGGGAAACATTTTGGTGCAACTTTCCAAAACTATTGCAAGTGCCTTAAATTAAATGAATACAGGTCTTCCATCCCCTGCCAGAGAGTTCTAATCATGATTAGATTGCTATTACCATTAACCTCACTGTGAAGTCTATTAGAAATAGCAGAGTTTGACCTTAGCTTCTGTACCTCCAATGCAAAACCCCTGTCAACACCTCCAGATGTTCTCCCCACTCCCATTCTCAGTCATTTCATGGGACAAATGAATTCCACTTTGTGGGTGGCATGGACAAACAGGACAGATTGGGCTGACTACCCTCAAAAAGTTCCTCCAAAAACAAGGACTAAGTGTAATTATTCAAACTGAACAGAGAAACCTAAGGTCTACAAAGCCAACTAGGAGAACACATTGGAACCCCTGTCAACCTGTGCCCCTAACTGATGTTGGTCCCACTTGGAGGGGGACAACAATTGTAAACAACACTTTATTTTCAGGGGCATCATGTACAATCCAAGGATTGTACTTGTGTATAAAAAAACGGGCATTAACTTACCTCTCTCCTTAAAACACAGTGGCTTTCCCTTAGGTGTGGTCAGAAGAGACCTTCAAGTGTTCAAGGCAATACCAAATTAGCCATCCTGCACAACAAGAGTACTACCACATATAATATAGATACTCCAACATATATGTACAAATCTTTTACACCACTAGAAAACATCCACCTCTTGGCCACCACTCAGGCCCAGGAATGTGCACATCACAGACTTTATAAATCCTTGGGCAGACATACCTTGGGGAAAAGGCCCACACATTCCAGCAATACATGCTCAAATCTATTTTGAGAAAGAGTTCAGCTTTTTAGGGTACTGTCAACTTAAAAAAAAATACTCACTACCTAAAAGTTCAGAATTTTTTTTTTTTATTCTAGGCATTACTGAGGACTACAGTCAGGGAAGGCAGCATTTCAGATAGCTCTAAAGGAATGTTCCAAAGAGGTAAGTGGGAAACAAGAATAAAAAGAGTTTTTGCTGAAAAAAAATATAGTGAAACATAAAAGGATTACTGTTAATCATAAAAAAAGACATTTCAAGTTAATGATTTTAGTGCGTTTATTTGTATGGGAAAATGCAAGAGACTGGGTTCATTGAAATTATTCCTTTGATATGCATCTTAACTATCTAAGGCCGGTATCCTGTTTTGCTCCATTCTGAATTCCCCTCAGGGCACATGGCCAGGGGTGGCTACAGTGGCTGATGGCTTCATGGCTACAACATCTTTGTTTACTGAAATGGCAGGTGACAATCTTTTTTGTTTTTATTTTTTGTTGAACTATAGTTGATTTAAAATGTTGTATTCATTTCTGGTGCACAGCAAAGTAATTCATATATATATAAAATATTCTTTTCCTTTGTGGTTTTTTTTATAGGATATTGACTATAGTTTCCTGTGCTATACAGTAGGACCTTGTTGTTTATCTATTTTATATATAGTAGTTTGTATCTGTTGATCCCAAACTTCTAATTTATCCATCTTGCACCCAGATTTATTCCTATGTATTTCATTTTTTTAATGCAGTTTTAAATTTGATTGTTCCCTTAATTTGTCTTTCTGATACTTTCTTGTTAGTGTACAGAAATTCAATAGATTTTATTATACTAATTTTGAATTCTGCAACTTTATCAAATTCATAGATGAGTTCTGTTTTTTGTGGTAACCTTTAGCATTTTCAATATAAAGTGTAATGTCATTTGCAAACAATGACAGTTTTACTTCTTCCTTTCCAGTTTGGATTCCTATTATTTCTTTTCCTTGTCTGATTGTTGTGATTAGGTCTTCCAATATTATGTTGAATAAAAATAGCGAGAGTGAGCTTCCTTGTCTTGTTCCTGTCCTTAGAGGAAATGCTTCCAGATTTATCCATTGAGTATGATGTCGGCTGTAGATTTGTCACGTATGGCCTTTATTATGTTGAGGTATGTTCCTTCTATACCAAATTTGTTAAGAATTTTTAAAATAAATGTATATTTAAATTTGTCAAAAGCTTTACCTGCATTTATTGAGATAGTCATGGTTTTTTACTTTTCAGTTTATTAATGTGGTGTATCACATTTACTGATTTGCAGATATTGAGCCATCCTTGCATCCCTGTGATAAAGCTGATTTCACCATGGTGTATGATTTTTTGATGTATTGTAGAATCGGGTTTGCTAATATTTTATTAATGATTTTGAGATAATTGTTCAAGCTATTAATAGAAAACAAGACCAAGGGCATGTCCAAGTTTATATAAAAGAAAATGCTCCAGAAAGATGGCAGAGTAGAAAGATGTGAGTTCACCTCCCCTCACAAAAACAAAATCACAACTAACTGCTGAACAACCACAGGCAAAAAAGACAAGAACCTACCAAAAAAGATGTTCTACATCAAAAGACAAAAAAGAAGCAGCAATGAGACAGTAGAAGGAGCATGTTCACAATGCAATCAAATCACATGCCCACCAGATGGTCAACACACAAACTGAAAAATAATTATATCACAGAGGTTCTCCCACAGGAGTGAGAGATATGAGCCCCACATCAGTCTCCCCAGCCTGGGATCTGGCATCAGGAGGAAGACTGCCCCTCCCCCAGAGCATTTGGCTTTGAAGGCCACCAGGGCTTGAATGCAAGAAATCCACAGGACTGGGAGAAAAAAGACTCCACTCATGAAGGGTGCACACAACTTTTCACACACACTGAGACCCAGGGAAAAGCAGTGAGTCCATAGGAACCTGAGCCAGACCTACCTGCTGCTCTAGGGGGGAATCCTGGGGAAGTGATGAGCAGCTGTGGCTCACTGTGGGGACAAAGACATTGGTGGTGAAGATACCAGGGAGCACTAATTGTCATGGGTTCTCCTGGAGGCTGCCATTTTGACACAAAGACCTGGCCCCACTCAACAGACTCTAGACTCCAGTGCTGGGACACCACAGGCCAAACAACCAACAGGGCAAGAATACAGCCACACTCATCATTAGACAGGCTGCTTAAAGTCTTCCTGAGCCCACAGCCACCTCTAAACACACCTCTTGACACGGTCCTGCCCACCAGAGGGACAAGATCCAGATCCACACAACAGTGGCAAAGAAACAGTCCCTCCCACCAATAAGCCTGCATAAACCTCTAGATCAGCCTCTCCCACCATGGGGCATACAACAGAAGCAAGAGGAGCAAAAACCCTGTATCCTGTAGCATGAAGACTGCAAACACAGAGAGTTAGACAAAAGGAGATGGCAGAGGAATATGTTCCAGAAGAAGGAATAAGATAAAACCCCATAAGAACAATTAAATGAAGTATAAATAAGCAATCTACTAAAAAAAGAACTCAGAGTAATAATAATAAAGAAGATCCAAGATCTCCAAAAAAGAATGAAGGAACAGACTGAGAAGATATGAGGCATGATTAACAAACAGCTGGAAGACATAAACAAAAGACAACAGTATTGAAGACTATAATAACAGAGATAAAAAATACACTAGAAGGAATCAATAGCAGAATAAAAGGCAGAAGAATGAATAAGTGAGCTGGAAAACAGAAGGGTGGAAATCACTGCCATGGAACAGAATTTAAAAAAATAGAATGAAAGGAAATGAGGACAGTATAAGAGACCTCATGGACAACATTAATCACACCAACATACACATTATAGGGGTACCAGAAGGAGGGGAGAGAGAAAGGGCCTGAGAAAATACTTGAAGAGATAATAGCTGAAAACTTCCTGAACTTGGGAGAGGAAACAGTCACCCAAGTCCACGCAGGATAAACTCAGGAGGAACACACTGAGACACATATTAATCAAACTGAAAACAATTAAAGACAAAGAGAAATTATTAAAAGCAACAAGGCAAAATAATCAAATAGCATACAAGGGAATCCACATAAGGTTATCATATATAGAATGTGGCAAATATATAGAATGGAATATTACTCAGCCATAAAAAGAAATGAAATTGAGTTATTTGTAGTGAAGTGGATGGACCTAGAGTCTGTAATACAGAGTGAAGTAAGACAGAAAGAGAAAAACAAATACTGTATGCTAACACATATATATGGAATCTAAAAAAAAAAAGCTTCTGAAAAACCTAGGAGCAGGACAGAAATAAAGACACAGATGTAAATAATGGACTTGAAGACATGGGGAGGGGGAACGGTAAGCTGGGACAAAGTGAGAGTGTAGCACTGACATATATACATTACCAAATGTAAAATAGATAGCTGGTGGGAAGCAGCTACATAGCACAGGGAGATCAGCTCAGTGCTTTGTGACAACCTAGAGAGGTGGAATAAGGAGGGTGGGAGGGAGATGCAAGAATGAGGGGATATGTGGATATATGTATACATATAGCTGATTCAATTTGTTATACAGCAGAAACTAACCCAATGTAAAGCAATTATACTCCAATAAAGATGTTAAGAAAAAAAAAAAGATGAAAGTAAAAGCTGTTTCTTTGAGAAGATACACAAAATTGATAAACCTTTAGAAAGACTCATCAAGAAAAAAGGCAGGGGATTCAAATCAATAAAATTAGAAATGAAAAATGAGAAGTTACAAGGGACACTACAAAAATACAAAGGATCATAAGAAATTACCACAAGAAACTATACACAAATTAAATGGACAACCTGGAAAAATTAGGAAAATTCTTACAAAGATACAACTTTTCATGACTGAACCAGGAGGAAATAGAAAATATGAACACACTAATCACAAGTACTGAAATTGAAACTGTGATTAAAAATCTTCCAACAAACTAATGTCCAGGGTCAGATGATTTCACAGGTGAATTCTATCAAACTTTTAGAGAATAGTTAACACCTAACCTTCAGAAACTACCAAAAATTTGCTAAGGAAGGAACATTCCCAACCTCATTCTACGAAGTCTCAATCACCCTGATACCAAAACCAGACAAATACATCACAAAAAATGAAAAGTGCAAGCCAATATCATTGATGAATATAGATGCAAAAATCCTCAACAAAATACTAGCAAACCAAATCCAACAACACAGTAAAAGGATCATACGTTAAGATCAAGTGGGATTTATCCCAGGAATGCAAGGATTCTTCATTACATGCAAATCAATCAATGTGATACACCATATTAACAAACTGAAGGATAAATCCATATCATCTCAATAGATTCAGTAAAAGCTTTTGACAAAGTTCAACACCAATTTATGATAAAAACTCTCCAGAAAGTAGGTTTAGACCTCAACATAATAAAGGCCATGTATGACAAATCTACAGCTAACATCATACTCAATGGTGAAAAGCTGAAAGCATTTCTTCTAATATCAGGAACAAGACAAGGATGTCCACTCTCACCACTTTATTCAACATATATTTGGAAGTCCTAGCCATGGCTATCAGTGACAAAAAAGAAATAAAATAGCACAAACTGGAAAAAAAATAAGTAAAACACAGAAAATCCTAAAGATGTTACCAGAAAACTACTAGAGCTCATCAATGAAATTGGTAAAGTTATAGGATACAAAATTAATACACAGAAATCTGTTGCATTTTTATACACTAACAAGATGAGAAAGAGAGATTAAGGAAACAATCCCATTTACCATCACATCAAAAAGAATAAAATACCTAGGAATATACCTACCTAAGGAGGCAAAAGACCTGTATGCAGGAAACTATAAGACACTGATGAAAGTAATCAAAGAAGACACAAACAGATGGAGAGATATATCATGTGCTTGGATTGGAAGAATCAATATTGTGAAAATGACTATACTACCCAAAACAATCTACATATTCAATGCAATTCCTATCAAATTACCAAAGGCATTTTTCACAGAACTAGAACAAATATTTTACAACATGAATTGAAACACAAAAGACCCCAAATAGCAAATGCAATCTTGAGAAAGAAGAACAGAGCTGGAGGAATCAGGATCCCTGACTTCAGACTACACTACAAAGTTACAGTGATCAAAACAGTATGGAACTGGCACAAAAACAGAAATATAGATCAATGGACAGGAAAGAAAATCCGGAGATAAACCCATGCACCTATGGCCACGTAATCTATGTCAAAGGAGACAAGAATATACAATGGAGAAAAGACAGTCTCTTCAATAAGTGGTTCTGGAAAACTGCACAGCTATATGTAAAAGAATGAATTTAAAACACTCCCTAATACCATACACAAAAATAAACTCAAAATGGATTAAAGACTTAAATCTAATGTTGGATACTGTAAAAGTCTTAGAGGAAAATATAGGCATACTCTTTAACATAAATCACTGCAAAATCTTTTTTGACTCACCACCTATAGCAATAAAAATAAAAACAAAAATAAATGGGTAGTGTATATATGACCATGCCTCTCTCTCGCTTTATCACAGCTTACCCTTCTAGTGGGAAGCAGCCGCATAGAACAGGGAGATCAGCTCGGTGCTTTGTGACCGCCTGGAGGGGTGGGATAGGGAGGGTTGGAGGGAGGGAGATGCAAGAGGGAAGAGATATGGGAACATATGTATATATATAACTGATTCATTTTGTTGTAAAGCAGAAACTAACACACCATTGTAAAGCAATTATACTCCAATAAAGATGTTTAAAAAAATGGGGGCATAAACTTAAATGCTTCTGAACAGCAAAGGAAATCATAAACAAAATGAAGAGACAGCCCTCAGAATGGGGAAAATTATTTGCAAACCAAACAACTGACAAGGGATTAATCTCCAAAACATACAAACACCTCGTGTAGCTCAACATCAAAAAAAAAAAAACGGCCTCACCATGAAAAGGGGGGGAAGCCCTAAACAGACACTTCTCCAAGAAGACATACAGATGGCCAACAAACATATGCAAAGATGCTCAACATCACTAATTATTAGAGAAATGTGAATAAAAAACCTCATACAGGTCAGAGTGGCCATCATCAAGAATATCTACCAATAACAATTGCTGGAGAGGGTGTGGAGAAAAGGGAGCCCTCATACACTGTTGGTGGGAATGTAAATTGATACAGCCACTATGGAAAACAGTGTGGAGGTTCCTTAAATAACTAAAAATGGAACAACCATGTGACCTAGCAATCCTACTACTGGGCATATACCCTGAGAAAACCATAATTCAAAAAAACACATGCACCACAATGTTCATTGCAGCACTATTTACCATAGCCAGGATGTGTAAGCAACCTAAATGCCCATCGACAGAGGAACGGATAAAGAAGCTGTGGTGCATATATACAATAGAATATTACTCAACCATGAAAAATAATGAAATTTGATCATTTGTAGAGACGTGGGTGAACCTAGAGAGTGTCATACAGAGTGAAGTAAGTCAGGAAGAGGAAAGCAAATATCATATAATAACGCATATATGTGGAATCTAGAAAAATGACATAGATGATCTTATTTGCAAAGCAGAAATAGTGACATAGACATAGAGAACAGATGTATGGATACCAGGGGGGAAAGGGGTGGTGAGGGAGACTGGAATTGACACATATACATTATTGATACTATGTATAAAATAGACAACTGATGGGAACATACTGTGTAGCACAGGGAACTCTAACTAATATAATGTGGTAACCTAAGTGGGAGGGATGTCCAAAAGGGAGGGTATATCTGTGTGTGTATGGATGATTCATTTTTTGTGCAGTGGAGGCTAACACAACATTGTAAAGGTACCATACGCCAATAAAATTTAATTAAGGAAAACTAAGAAAAGAAAAGGCACTGGGGAAGAATATGAAAGAAAATGGACAGAAGTGTGTGGAGCTAGTGATGGGCATAAGCAGAGAGTACAAACCTCTGACCTGGCTGTAAGCTTATGAGAAATCACCATCCAGGCCTTGGAAGAGTAGAAGAATGCCAAAGCTGTAAAAGGAAACAGTTAAAAAAATGATAGTTGTGTCAACTATTTACCAACAGCTACTGAAATGAAGGCTACGATGACAGAATTAGGTTAGGAAAAAGAACTAAGAGAAGCACCTACAAAAGTCATTTTCTTTTTTACAAAGGATTTATCTGGCTGGAGATTTATTTCCTCCCTCACTAAACCATGCAGTCTCCCTTCCCTCCCAACATCTTAGGAACCGTGGGGTTCTGGATGCAGATAGAGATTTATTTCCCTTCCTTTGCACTGTCCTCTCTCCCGAAACCCACGGTTACAGAAGCCACTGCCTATGGAGGTTTCAAATATCAAAAATCCCATACCTACCTGCCTACGGGAGATCTAATGTGAGAAACTACAGTTCTGTGGTTTTTAAATTAATTTCTAAAATACAAAAGAATAAATATGTTACTTAAGAAGGTGAATAACTTACAAATTGGAAGGAGCTCCTGAGACTCAGCTCAATGTTACTGCCCCAAAGAATGCAATTTCACCCAACTGTCTTGGGATTTGGATAGAATCATGCAGAAGGAGGCACAGTCTGTGCTGGTCACAAAATCCCATTTAATGGGCCACTTACTTGAAAAGGTCTATGAAAGGAAAAAGAGAATTCAACAAATCAAAGCACAGAACCAAGTAGATGCTAGCAGAACCTAAGGACCAACTCGATTGCAGTACCAATTCTAAAAAGTAGCCAATATTCCCACAGACGGGTTACTTCCACTGTATGCTAATCTGCACATTTATTATTTTTATGGATCAAGTTAATCATCACTGTGTATACATGAAGTGTGACAACTTTTAAATAAACTACAGCCATGCAAGTAAAAAAAATCTGCAAACAATAAATGCTGGAGAGGGTGTGGAGAAAAGGGAACCCTCCTACACTGTTGGTGAGAATGTAAATTTGTACAGTCACTGTGGAGAACAGTATGGAGGTTCCTTAAAAAAACTAAAAATAGAGCTACCAGATGATCCAGCAATCCCACTCCTAGGTATATATCTGGAGAAAACCATAATATGAAAGTATGCATGCTGCATGCACCCCAATGTTCATTGAAGCATTATTTACAATAACCAGGATATGGAAGCAGCCTAAATGTCCATTGAAAGAGGAATGGATGAAAAAGATGTTGTACATATATACAATGGAATATTACTCAGCCATAAGAAAGAATGAAATAGTGCCATTTTCAGAGACAAGGATGGACCTAGAGATTGTAATACAATGTGAAGTAAGTTACAAATGACAAATACCATATAATATTGCTTATGTGTGGAATCTAGAAAAATGGTAGAGATGAACTTACTTGCAAAACAGAAATAGAGTCACAGATGTAGAGAACAAACTTATGGTTATCAAGGGGGTAGAGAGCGGTGGTATGAATTGGGAGATTGGGACTGACATATATACACTACTTTGTATAAAAGAGATAACCAATGAGAATCTCCTTGATAACACAAGGAACTTACTCAGTGTTCTGTGGTGAGCTAAATGTGAAGGAAATCTAAAAAAGTGTGGAATTATGTATATGTATGACTGATTCACTTTGCCGTACAGCAAGAAACTAGCACAACATTGTAAAGCAGCTACACTCCATTAAAAATTAATATAAAAATATTTTGTAATAACCTATATGCTAAAAGAATCTGAAAAAGAAAAGATATATGTATAACTGGAATGCTTTGCTGTACACCTGAAACTAACACAACATTGTAAATCAACTATATTCCAATATAAAATAAAAATATTAAAAATTTAGTAAAATATAAGATTTAGGAATAAAAAGATAATGCTCCATACTTAGCAAATCTGTGCTTCACAAAATGTTTTACCCTCTCCATGTGCCTTTACACATGTTATTTCTCCTACTTGAAATTCTTGCCAAAGATCAGTTATGTTTGCTCTGAAGCCTAAATATGCTAATTGTATTAGATATTTTATTTTTAATTACAAATAAACACCATATTTGCTGATGAACTTAAGCTGAATGGAAAAAAATTCTTTTTGTGAAAATTAACTTAAATTCTTGGAAAGAAAAACTCACTTCATATGATTATTATAAAAAGTTTCACAGAGACACTAGGAAGCCCCTTCGCGGGAGGAGACTGTGGGTGGCAGAGGGGGGAAGCATCGGAGCCACAGAGGAGAGCACAGCAACAGGAGTGTGGAGGGAAAAGCGGACAGAGTCCCACACAGAGGATCGGTGCCGACCGGCACTCACCAGCCCGAGAGGATTGTCTGCTCACCCGCCGGGACAGGCGGGGGTTGGGAGCTGAGATTTGGGCTTTGGTCGGATGGCAGGGAGAAGGCTGATGGTCAGAACACAGCCTGAAGGGGTTAGAACACCACGGCTAGCCGGGAGGGAGTCTGGGGAAATGTCTGGACCTGCTGAAGAGGCAAGAGACTTTTTCTTCCCACTTTGTTTACTGGTGTGTGAGGAGAGGGAAACAAGAGTGCTGCTTAAAGGAGCTCCAGAGACGGGTGCGAGCCATGGCTAACAATGCGGACCAAAGAGACGGGCATGAGACGCTAAGGCTGCTGCTACCACCACCAAGAAGCCTGTGTCCGAGCACAGGTCACTATCCACACCCCCCTTCCAGGGAGGCTGTGCAGCCCACCACTGACAGGGTCCCAGGGGCCAGGGACAACTTCCCTGGGAGAACACACGGCGCGCCTCAGGCTGGTGCAACGTCGTGCCGGCCTCTGCTGCCGCAGGATCGCCCTGCATCATGCCCCTCCCTCTCCCTGACCTGAGTGAGCCAGAGCCACCAAATAAGCTGCTCCTTTAACCCTGTCCTGTCTGAGCGAAGAACATACGCCCTTCGGCGACCTACATGCAGAGGCGGGGCCAAATCCAAAGCTGAGCCCAGGGAGCTGTGTGAACAAAGAAGAGAAAGGGAAATCTCTCCCAGCAGCCTCCGGAGGATCAGATTAAATTTCCAAAATCAACTTGATGTACCCTGCATCTGTGGAACACCTGAATAGACAACAAATCATCCCAAATTGAGGAGGTGGACTTTGAGAGCAAGATTTTTATTTTTTCCCCTTTTCCTCTTTTTGTGAGTGTGTATGTGTATGCTTCCATGTGAGATTTTGTCTGTATAGCATTGTTTTCACCATTTGTCCTAAGGTTCTATCCTTCCGGGTTTTTTTTGTTATTTTTTTAACATTAAAAATAATTCTTAATAATTATTTTTTATTTTAATAAATTTATTTTATTGTATCTTACTTTATTTTCTTTTATCCTCTTTCTTTCTTTCTTTCTACATTTTCTCCCTTTTATTCTGAGCCGTGTGGATGAAAAGCTCTTGGTGCTGCAGCCAGGAGTCAGTGATGGTCTCTGAGATGGGAAAGCCAACTTCAGGACACTCGTCCACAAGAGACCTCCCAGCTCCATGTAATATCAAATGGCGAAAATCTCCCAGAGATCTCCATCTCAACACCAACACCCAGCTTCACTCAACGACCAGCAAGCTACAGTGCTGGACAACCTATGCCAAACAACTAGCAAGACAGAAACACAATACCACCCATTAGCAGAGGGGCTGCCTAAAATCATAATAAGTCCACAGACACCCCAAAACATGCCACCAGATGTGAACCTGCCCACCAGAAAGACAAGATCCAGCCTCATCCACCAGAACACAGGCACTAGTCCCCTCCACCAGGAAGCCTACACACCACACTGAACCAACTGTAGCCACTGGGGACAGACACCAAAAACAACGGGAACTACAAACCTGCAGCCTGCAAAAAGGAGACCCCAAACACAGTAAGATAAGCAAAATGAGAAGACAGAAAAACACACAGCAGATGAAGGAGCAAGGTAAAAACCCACCAGACCTAATAAATGAAGAAGAATTAGTCAGTCTACCTGAAAAAGTACTCAGAATAATGATAGTAAAGATGATACAAAATCTTGGAAAAAGAATAGACAAAATGCAAGAAACATTTAACAAGGACCTAGAAGAACTAAAGAAGAAACAAGCAATGATGAACAACAAAATAAATGAAATTAAAAATACTCTAGAAGGCATCAAGAGCAGAATAACTGAGACAGAGGAACGAATAAGTGATGGAAGATAAAGTAGTGGAAATAACTACTGCAGAGCAGAATAAAGAAAAAAGAATGAAAAGAACTAGGGACAGTCTCAGAGACCTCTGGGGCAACATTAAACACACCAACATTCAAATTATAGAGTTTCCAGAAGATGAAGAGTAAAAGAAAGGGACTGAGAAAATATTTGAAAAGATTACAGCTGAAAATTTCCCTAATATGGGAAAGGAAAGAGTTAATCAAGTCCAGGAAGCACAGAGAGTCCCATACAGGATAAATCCAAGGAGAAACATGCCAAGACACATATTAATCAAAGTGTCAAAAAATAAATACAAAAAAATATATATTAAAAGCAACAAGGGAAAAACAATAAATAACACACAAGGGAATCCCTATAAGGTTACCAGCTGAACTTTCAGCAGAATCTCGGCAAGGCAGAAGGGACTGGCAGGACATATTTAAAGAGTTAAAGGACAAAAACCTGCAAACAAGATTACGCTACGCAGCAAGGATCTCATTCAGTTTTGATGGAGAAATTAAAACCTTTACAGACAAGCAAAAGCTGAGAGAGTTCAGCACCACCAAACAAGCTTTAAAACAAATGCTAAAGGAACTTCTCTAAGCAAGAAACACAACATAACTAAAAGACCTACAATAACAAACACAAAACAATTTAGAAAATGGTAATAGGAACATACATATAGATAATTATCTTAAATGTAAATGGTTTAAATGTTCCCACCAAAATACACAGACTGGCTGAATGGATACAAAAACAAGACCCATATATATGCTGTCTACAAGAGACCCACTTCAAACATAGAGACACATACAGGCTGAAACTGAGGGGATGGAAAAAGATATTCCATGCAAATGGAAACCAAAAGAAAGTTGGAGTAGCAATTCTCATATCAGACAAAATAGACTTTAAAATAAAGACTATTAGAAGAGACAAAGAAGGACACTACATAATGATCAAGGGATCAATCCAAGAAGAGGATATAACAATTGTAAATATTTATGCACCCAAAATAGGAGTACCTCAATACATAAGGCAAACACTAACAGCCATAAAAGGGGAACTTGACAGTAACACATTCATAGTAGGAGACTTTAGCAGCCCACTTTCAGCAACAGACAGATCATCCAAAATGAAAATAAACAAGGAAACACAGGCATTAAATGATATCTTAAACAAGATGGACTTAATTGATATTTATAGGACATTCCATCCAAAAACAACAGAATACACATTTTCCTCAAATGCTCATGGAACATTCTCCAGGATAGATCATATCTTTGGTCACAAAGGAAGCCTTGGTAAATTTAAGAAAACGGAAATTGTATCAAGTATCTTTTCTGACCACAATGCTATTAGACTAGATATCAATTACAGGAAAAGATCTGTAAAAAAGTACAAACACATGGAGGCTAAACAACACACTATTTAATAATGAAGTGATCACTGAAGAAATCAAAGAAGAAATCAAAAAATACCTAGAAACAAGTGACAATGGAGACAAGAAGACCCAAAACCTATGGGATGCAACAATAGCAGTTCTAAGAGGAAAGTTTATAGCAATAAAATCCTACTTTAAGAAACAGGAAACATCTCGAATAAACAGCCTAACTTTGCACTTATAGCAACTAGAGAAAGAAGAACAAAAAAAACTCAGAGTCAGCAGAAGGAAAGAAATCATAAAAATCAGATCAGAAATAAATGAAAAAGAAATGAAGGAAATGAGAGCAAAGATCAATAAAACTAAAAGCTGATTCTTTGAGAAGATAAACAAAATTGATAAACCATTAGCCAGATTCATCAAGAAAAAAAGGGAGAAGACTCAAGTCAATAGAAATAGAAATGAAAAAGGAGAAGTAACAACTGACACTGCAGAAATTGAACACATCATGAGAGATTACTACAAGCAACTGTATGCCAATAAAATGGACAACCTGGAAGAAATGGACAAATTCTTAGAAATGCACAACCTGCCAAGATTGAATCAGGAAAAAATAGAAAAATGAACAGACCAATCACAAGCACTGAAGTTGAAACTGTGATTAAAAATCTTCCAACAAACAAAAGCCCAGGAACAGATGGTTCCACAGGCGAATTCTATCAAACATTTAGAGAAGAGGACGAGGGGAAGATGGCAGAAGAATAAGACGTGGAGATCACCTTCCTCCCCACAGATACACCAGAAATACATCTACACGTGGAACAACTCCTACAGAACACCTACTGAACGCTAGCAGAGACCTCAGACCTCCCAAAAGGCAAGAAAATCCCCACGTATCTGGGTAGGGCAAAAGAAAAATGGAGAAAACAGAGACAAAAGAAGAGGGACGGGACCTGCACCAGTGGGAGGGAGCTGTGAAGGAGGAAAGGTTTCCACACACTAGGAAGCCCCTTCACGGGCGGAGACTGCGGGTTGCAGAGGGGGAGAGCTTCGGAGCCGCAGAGGAGAGCGCAGCAACAGGGGTGCAGAGGGCAAAGCGGGGAGATTCCCGCACAGAGGATCGGTGCCGACCGGCACTCACCATCCCGAGAGGCTTGTTTGCTCACCCGCTGGGGCAGGCAGGGCTGCAAGCTGAGGCTCGGGCTTTGGTCGGAGCACAGGGAGAGGACTGGGGTTGGCAACGTGAACACAGCCTGAAGGGGTTAGTGCACCATGGCTAGCCAGGAGGGAGTCTGGAGAAAAGACTGGACCTGCTGAAGAGGCAAGAGACTTTTTCTTCCCTCTTTGATTCCTCGTGTGTGAGGAGAGGGTATTAAGAGTGCTGCTTAAAGGAGGTCCAGAGAAGGGGGCAATCTGCGGCTAAAAGCGCAGAACCCAGAGATGGGCATGAGGTGCTCAGGCTGCTGCTGCTGCCAACAAGAAGCCTGTGTGTGAGCACAGGTCACTATCCATACACCCCTTCCAGGGAGCCTGTGCAGCCGGCCATTGCCAGGGTCCTGGGACCCAGGGACAGCTTCCCCAGGAGAATGCATGGTGCACCTCAGACTGGTGCAAAGTCATGCTGGACTGTGCCACTGCAGACTCACCCCGTGATCCATCCCACTCCCTCTACCCGGCCTGAGTGAGCCAGAGTCCCCAAAGCAGCTGTTCCTTTAACCCTGTCCTCTCTGAGCGAAGAACAGACACCCTCCGGTGACCTACATGCAGAGGTGGGAGCAAATCCAAAGCTGAGCCCCTGGAGCTGTAAGAACAAAGAAGAGAAAAGGAAATCCCTTCCAGCAGCCTCAGAAACAGCGGATTAAAGCTCCACAATCAACTTGATGTACCCTGCATCTGTGGAATACATGAATAGACAACAAATCACCCCAAATTGAGGAGGTGGACTTTGAGAGCAAGATTTATGATTTTTTCCCCTTTTCCTCTTTTTGTGAGTGTGTATGTGTATGCTTCTGTGTGAGATTTTGTCTGTATAGCTTTGTTTCCACCATTTGTCCTAGGATTCTATCTGGTCGGGTTTTTTTTAATTTTTTTTCTTAATAATTAATTTTAATTTTAATAACTTACTTTTATGTCACTTTATCTTCTTTCTTTCTTTCTTTCCTTCCTTCCCTTCTTTAGACAAAGAATCATCCCAAATTGAGGAGGTAGACTTTGAGAGTAAGATTTATGATTTTTTCCCCTTTTCATTTTTGTGAGTGTGTATGTGTATGCTTCTGTATGAGTTTCTATCTCTATAGCTTTGCTTCCAGCATTTGTCCTAAGGTTCTATCTGTCCATTTTTTTAAAATTTTTTTCTTAATAATTATATTTTAATTTAATAACATTATATTTTACTTTATTTTACTTTATCTTCATTCTTTCTTTATTACTTCCTTCCCTCCTTCCTTCCTTCCTCCCACCATCCCTCCCTCCTTCCTTTCTTTCTTTCCTTCTTTCTTTCTTTTCTGATTTCTTTCTTTCTTCCTTCCTTCCCTTCTTTCTTTCTTTTTTTCTTTCTTTCTTTTTCTTTCTTTCTTTCATTCTTTCTTTCTTTCTTTCTTTCTTTCTTTCTTTCTTTCTTTCTTTCTTTCTTTCTTTCTTCCTATTTCTACTAATTCTTTCTCTCTAATTTTTCTCCCTTTTATTCTGAGCTGTGTGGATGAAAGGCTCTGGGTGCTGTAGCCAGGAGTCAGTGTTGTGCCTGTGAGGTGGGACAGCCAACTTCAGGATACTGGTCAACAAGAGACCTCTCAGTTCCACATAATATCAAATGGCGAAAATCTCCCAGAGATCTCCATCTCAACGCAAGCACCCAGCTTCACTCAATGACCAGCAAGCTACAGTGCTGGTCACCATATGCCAAAAAACTAGCAAGACAGAAACACAACACCACCCATTAGCAGAGAGGGTGCCTAAAATCATATTAAGTCCACAGACACCCCAAAACACACCATCTGATGTGGACATTCCCACCAGAGAGACAAGATCCAGCCTCATCCACCAGAACAAAGGCACTAGTCCCCTCCACCAGGAAGCCTACACAACTCACTGAACAAATCTTAGCCACTGGGGACAGCCACAAAAACAATGGGAACTATGAAACTGCATCCTGCAAAAAGGAGACCCCAAACAGAGTAAGATAAGCAAAATGAGAAGACAGAAAAACACACCGCAGATGATGCAGCAAGATAAAAACCCACAAGACCTAACAAATGAAGAGGAACTAGGCAGTCTACCTGAAAAAGAATTCAGAATAAGGATTGTAAAAATGATTCATAATCATGGAAATAGAATAGAAAAAATGCAAGAAAAATTTAACAAGGAAGTAGAAGAACTAAAGATGAAACAAACAATAATGAACAACACAATAAATAAAATGAAAAATACTCTAGGTGGGATCAATAGCAGAATAAATGACGCAGAAGAACAGATAAGTTACCTGGAACATAAAATAGTGGAAATAACTACTGCAGAGCAGAATAAAGAAAAAAGAATGAAAAGAACTGAGGACAGTCTCAGAGACTTCTGGGACAACATTAAACACACCAACATTTGTATTATAGGGGTCCCAAAATGAAGAAGAGAAAAAGAAAGGGACTGAGAAAATATTTGAAGAGATTATAGATGAAAACTTCCCTAATATGGGAAAGGAAATAGTTAGTCAAGTCCAGGAAGCACGGAGAGTCCCATACAGCATAAACCCAAGGAGTATTATGCCAAGACACATATTAATCGAACTGTCAAAAATTAAATACAAAGAAAGCATATTAAAATCAGCAAGGGAAAAACAACAAATAACACACAAGGGAATCCCCATAAGGATAACAGCTGATCTTTCAGCAGAAACACTGCAAGCCAGAAGGGACTGGCAGGACATATTTAAAGTGATGAAGGAGAAAAATCTGCAACCAAGATTGCTCTACCCAGCAAGGATCTCATTCAGATTTGATGGAGAAATTAAAACCTTTACAGACAAGCAAAAGCTGAGAGAGTTCAGCACCACCAAACCAGCTTTACAACAAATGCTAAAGGAACTTCTATAGGCAAGAAACACAAGAGAAGGAAAAGATCTACAGTAACGAACCAAAAACAATTGACAAAATGGGAATAGGAAAATACATATCCTTAATTACCTTAAATGTAAAAGGACTAAATGCTCCCACCAAAAGATACAGATTGGCTGAACTGATACAAAAACAAGACCCATATATATGCTGTCTACAAGAGACCCACTTCAGACCTAGAGACACATACAGACTGAAAGTAAGAAGATGGAAAAAGATATTCCATGGAAATGGAAACCAAAAGAAAGCAAGAGTAGCAATTCTCATATCAGACAAAATAGACTTTAAAATAAGGATTATTAGAAGAGACAAAGAAGGACACTACATAATGAACAAGGGATCAATCCAAGAAGAGGATATAACAATTGTAAATATTTATGCACCCAACATAGGAGCACTTCAATACATAAGGCAAATAATAACAGCCATCAAAGAGGAAATCGACAGTAACACACTCATAGTAGGTGACTTTAACACCCCACTTTCTCCAATGGACAGATCATCCAAAATAAAAATAAATAAGGAAACACAAGCTTTAAATGATACATTAAATACAATGGACTTAATTGATATTTATTGGACATTCCATCCAGAAACAACAGAATACACATTTTTCTCCAGTGCTCATGCAACATTGTCCAGCATAGATCATATCTTGGGTCACAAATCAAGCCTTGGTAAATTTAAGAAAATTGAAATTGTATCAAGTATCTTTTCCAACCACAATGCTATGAGAATAAATATCAATTACAGGAAAAGATCTGTAAAAAATACAAACACATGGAGGCTAAACAATACACTACTTATTAATGAAGTGATCACTGAAGAAATCAAACAGGAAATAAAAAAATACCTAGAAACAAATGACAATGGAGACACGACAACCCAAATCCTATGGGATGCAGCAAAAGCAGTTCTAAGAGCAAGTTTATAGCAATAAAATCTCACCTTAAGAAACAGGAAACGTCTCGAATAAACAACCTAACCTTGCACCAAAAGCAATTAGAGAAAGAAGAACAAAAAAAAAAAAAACAAAGTTAGCAACAGGAAATTAATCATAAAGATCAGATCAGAAATAAATGAAAAAGAAATGAAGGAAAGGATGGCAAAGATCAATAAAACTAAAAGCTGGTTCTTTAAGAAGATAAACAAAATCAATAAACCATTAGCCAGACTCATCAAGAGAAAAAGGGAGAAGACCCAAATCAATAGAATTAGAAATGAAAAAGGAGAAGTAACAACTGACACTGCAGAAATTGAAAGCATCATGAGAGATTACTACAAGCAACTCAATACCAATAAAATGGACAACTGGAAGAAATGGACAAACTCTTAGAAATGCACAACCTGCCAAGACTGAATCAGGAATAAATAGAAAATATGAACAAGCCAATCACAAGCACTGAAATTCAAACTGTGAATAAAAGTCTTCCAACAAACAAAAGCCCAGGACCAGATGGCTTCACAGGCGAATTCTATCAAACATTTAGAGAAGAGCTAACACTTATCATCTCAAACTCTTCCAAAATATAGCAGAGGGAAGAACACTCCCAAATTCCTTCTACGAGGCCACCATCACCTTGATACCAAAACCAGACAAGGATGTCACAAAGAAAGAAAACTACAGGCCAATATCACTGATGAACATAGATGCAAACATCCTCAACAAAATACTAGCAAACAGAATCCAACAGCACATTAAAAGGGTCATACACAATGATCAAGTGGGGTTTATTTCAGGAATGCAAGGATTCTTCAATATACGCAAATCTATCAACGTGATAAACCATATTAACAAATTGAAGGAGAAAAACCATGTGATCATCTCAATAGATGCAGAGAAAGCTTTTGACAAAATTCAACACCCATTTATGATAACAACCCTGCAGAAAGTAGGCATAGAGGGAACTTTCCTCAACATAATAAAGGCCATATATGACAAGCCCACAGCCAACATCATCCTCAATGGTGAAAAACTGAAACCATTTCCACTAAGTTCAGGAACAAGACAAGGTTGACTACTCTCACCACTCTTATTCAACATAGTTTTGGAAGTTTTAGCCATAGCAATCAGAGAAGAAAAGGAAATAAAAGAAATCCATATCCGAAAAGAAGTAAAGCTGTCACTGTTTGCAGATGACATGATACTATACTTATAGAATCCTAAAGATGCTACCAGAAAACTACTAGAACTAATCAATGAATTTGGTAAAGTTGCAGGATACAAAATTAATGCACAGAAATCACTGGCATTCCTATACAGTAATGATGATATTCACCTTTGTCCCATTTACCATTGCAACAAAAAGAATAAAATATCTAGGAATAAACCTACCTAAGGAGACAAAAGACCTGTATGCAGAAAATTATAAGACACTGATGAAAGAAATTAAAGATGATACAAATAGCTGGAGAGATATACCATGTTCTTGGATTGGAAGAATCAACATTGTGAAAATGACTCTACTACCCAAAGCAATCTACAGATTCAATGCAATCCCTATCAAACTACCAGTGACAATTTTCACAGAATTAAAACAAACAATTTCACAATTTGTATGGAAACACAAAATACCCCAAATAGACAAAGCAATCTTGAGAATATAAAATGGAGCTGGAGGACTCAGGCTCCCTGACTTCAGACTATACTACAAAGCTACAGTAATCAAGACAATATGGTACTGGCTCTAAAACAGAATGATAGATCAACGGAACAGGATAGAAAATCCAGAGATAAATCCACACACATATTGTCACCTTATCTTTGAAAAAGGAGGTAGGAAGGTACAGTGGAGAAGGGACAGCCTCTACAATAAGTGGTGCTGGGAAAAGAGAACAGATACATGTAAAAGTATGAGATTAGATCACTCCCTAACATCATACACAAAAATAAGCTCAAAAAGGATTAAAGATCTAAATGTAAGGACAGAAACTATCAAACTCTTAGAGGAAAACATAGGCAGAACACTCTAGGGCATAAATCACAGCAAGATCCTTTTTGACCCACCTCCTACAGGCATGGAAATAAAAACAAAAATAAACAAATTGGACCTAATGAAACTTCAAAGCTTTTGCACAGCAAAGGAAACCATAAACAAGACCAAAAGACAACCCTCAGAATGGGAGAATATATTTGCAAATGAAGCAACTGACAAAGGATTAATTTCCAAAATTTACAAGCAGCTCATGCAGCACAATAACAAAGAAACAAATAACCCAATCCAAAAATGGGCAGAAGACCTAAATAGACATTTCTCCAAAGAAGATATACAGATTGCCAACAAACACATGAAAGAATGCTCAACATCATTAATCATTAGAGAAATGCAAATCAAAACTACCATGAGATATCATCTCACACCAGTCAGAATGGCCATCATCAAAAAATCTAGAAAAAATAAATGCTGGATAGGGCATGGAGAAAAGGGAACACTCTTGCACTGCTGGTGGGAATGTGATTTGGTACTGCCACTATGGAGAACAGTATGGAGGTTCCTTAAAATTCTACAAATAGAACTACCATATGACCCAGCAATCCCACTACTGGGCATATACCCTGATAGAACCATAATTCAAAAAGAGTCATGTACCAAAATGTTCATTGCAGTTCTATTTACAATAGCCAGGAGATGGAAACAATCTAAGTGCCCATAATTGGATGAATGGATAAAGAAGATGTGGCACATATATACAACAGAATATTACTCAGCCATAAAAAGAAACAAAATTTAGCTATTTGTAATGAAGTGGATAGACCTAGAGTCTGTTATACAGAGTGAAGTAAGTCAGAAAGAAAAAGACAAATACCGTATGCTAACATATATATATGGAATTTAAGAAACAAAAATGTCATGAATAACCTAGGGCTAAGTCAGGAATAAAGACACAGACCTACTAGAGAATGGACTTGTGGATATGGGGAGGGGGAAGGGTAAGCTTCGACAAAGTGAGATAGTGGCATGGACATATATACACTACCAAACGTAAAATAGATAGCTAGTGGGAAGCAGCCGCATAGCACAGGGAGATCAGCTTGTTGCTTTGTGACCACCTAGAGAGGTGGGATAGGGAGGGTGGGAGGGAGGGAGAGAGAAGAGGGAAGATATATGGGAACGTATGTATATGTATAACTGATTCACTTTGTTATAAAGCAGAAACTGATGCACCATTTTAAAGCAATTATACTCCAAGAATGATGAAAAAAAATTCACACAAAGTTGCTCTAAGAAAAAAGTTCTGAATACATTGCTACAGACTGTAAAAGTATGCCAGAAACTCATGTTGATAGAACAAATCAAATTGTAACCTCCTATTTCCAAAGGAGGAAAACAACATTAATAACTTGATATAGGGACTTCCCTGGTGGCCCAGTGGTTAAGAATCCACCTTCCAATGCAGGGGAAGTGGGTTCGCTCCCTGGTTGGGGAACTAAGATCCCACATGCTGCAGGGCAATTAAGCCTGCGTGATATAAATGCAGAGGCCATGTGCTCTGGAGTCCATGTCACTAGAAAGCTCATGTGTCCCAACTACTTAGCCTGCGCACTCTGGAGCCCGCATGCCACAGCTAGAGAGAAGCCTGTGCACCACAATGAAGAGCCCGCACACCATAAAGATCCTGCCTATGGCAACTAAGACCCAATGCAGCCAAAAATGAATAGATAAATAAATAAATTTTAAAAAGAACATGATACAAAATGTTGAAAACAATAAAGCAATGTAAATTAGGATTATATAATCAGAGAAATTAAGTTACAGAATTCAGTGAAGTATTGGATTAAAAAGAAAAAAAGTATTTCAGAATAAGAGATTGAACTAGAAGGAACACAATATTGAGTAAAGAATGTAGATTGTACTTTAAAAGAAATAGAAGGCAAAAATGAGGAAAATCTTGCAAATAAAAAAGTTGTGGAAAGAGATAAATAGAAGGCAATAGAAGGTTATAAATTGTAATTATAGGCAAAGAAGAACAAATATACAGGTAATAATAATTCTTTAAGAAGATATTCCCAAAGAAAAGAGTAAATTCTAAATACTGTAATTGAAGAACTCTTTCCTGAAATGAAAAGAAATTTCAAGCTAGATCTTAAAATAACATCACATAAATGAAAACATAAACCCAGATTGATCAAGGCCAAGAGGCATTGTATTCTTTTAGAATTATTGGACTATTAAGATAATTAAATTTTCTGTTGGAATCTAGATAAGTGAATCTTAACCAGTGTTAATTTTGCCTCCAGTGGACATTTGGCAATGCCTATAGACTGAGATGCTACTGGCATCTATAGGTAGAGGCCAGGAATGCTGCTAAGCATTCTACAATTTACTGTAGTATATCCCATATATATATATATGTCTTTCCTCCACCAGACTGTAGGAAACTCTACAGGTCAAATAGTCCAAGATCTTCAAAAGATAAATTGTAAGGAAAAGAATGGGATGGGGTGGAAACATGTAGACTGAAAGAGACTTAAAAGGTATAGTATTTTTAAATGGACAAGACTGAACTAGAGTTTAAATTGCATATTCACAAATGTTAGCCAGTATGCAACAAGTGCTCCATTCATTGAGAACAAATTACTGTCAAATCTCACTAATCATAAATCTTCATTCAGTTAATATTGTGTTTCTCCAAATCCATATAGGAAATAATTTCCTCTTAAAAAATTTAAAGGTCTTAATGCAGGAGATGAAACAGGGACTTCCCTGGTGGCCCAGTGGTTAAGAATCTGCTTGCCAATGCTAGAAGTCATGGGTTCGAGCCCTGGTCTGGGAAGATGCCACCTGCAGCAGAACAACTAAGCCTGTAAAACACGACTACTGAGCCAACGTGCCACAAGTACTGAAGCCCACGTGCCTACAGCCCGTGCTTCATAACAAGAGAAACCACCACAATGAGAAGTTCGTCCACCACAAGGAAGAGTAGCCCTCACTCGCCACAACTAGATAAAGCCTGCACGCAGCAACAAAGATCCAATGCAGCCATAAATAAATACATTTATTTTTTAGAAAGAAGAGATGAAAGAGCTTTAAAAATTATTCTTTTCAATAAAAAGGTCATACCTTTTCTTCAACTTCTGGGTCTAACAACTAATTATCCTGTGTAAATGAGTTTTATACTTAAGGGATAGTGTTGTGTAACACAGGACTCGTAAGAGTTGTAATGCTGCTGAACTATCAAAATAGGAAAAGTAGGGCTTCCCTGGTGGCGCAGTGGTTGAGAGTCCGCCTGCCGATGCAGGGGACACGGGTTCGTGACCCGGTCTGGGAGGATCCCACATGCCGCGGAGCGGCTGGGCCCGTGGGCCATGGCCGCGGAGCCTGCGCGTCCGGAGCCTGTGCTCCGCAACGAGAGAGGCCACGACAGTGAGAGGCCTGCGTACCGCAAAAAAAAAAAAAAAAAAAAAAAGAACCTTCTCAAAATAGGAAAAGTCATAATAATAAAAATTAAAATCATGTATTTATTGTGGTGGTGGTAAAACAAAGCTACCAATGTAACAAAGTCACATAGAGCTACACACATACTTACACACACATGCACAAGTGTATGTATAAAAAGCAAAATCAATGTACCAAAGTCAACTTCTTGGTTTTTATATTATACAGTAGTTCTGTGAGATGTTGGTATGAGGTGGTGAGGGGTGCATAAGACTTCCCTATACATTTATTTGCAACCTTCTGTGAATCTATAATTAATTCAAAATAAGGTTTTTTTGAAAAGTCAATTCAACAAGACTTTTAGAATTTCCTGACAGCCAAATTTACTACTACCAAACTCCTCATTCAAATCATAAGAAGGTCTAAAAGTTGGCAGGGGGAATCGTTGTACAGAGTGATGGATATTAGTAAAATAATCAACTGAATGTGTTTTGCTTCAGTGGTCACAAGAGAAAAAATGTATTTAACAGAAAACCAGAGATCATACAATGGAGAAGAAATGAGCACAATGAAACTTTGAAAAACACAACATCAAATGAAGTCAAACAGGATCCAAAGCAGAATTAGAACAAAGAGAGGTTATTTTGTGGCAATTTTTCTCAGTTTCCACAAGACACACAGCAGCTTAATAATAGAGTTTGGGCTCTAAAAGCACCAATCATGCCATTTGAACACAGCTGAAATAACAAATTATTGCCTTAATAGCCTTGTCCTGAAGTAAGTGAATTTGTGGCTGCTGACTTGGTATGCAAAATATCTGGCCCAAGTAAGGGGCTGAAGGAACCAAGCTAATTCTGTCCACCGTGCTTCTATAATGTTTAGCATGGCTTCTGGCCAACATGGAGTAACAGGGACCAGTTTTATTCTCCCACCAGAAATGACAAAAATAAAGACCATAAGATATAGACATAAACATAGATATAGATAGATACAAACATCAGCTTTCAATTCACTGGGCATCAGGCAAGGAAGGACTGATTTCTAAGAGATGCTGAAAAAAATGAAGTGAGCCCAATAAATGCCTCAGCTTACTGCACTGAGAGAGTTTAAAGGCCACAGCACAGGGAGCAGGAACTCAGGGAGAGTCCAGCAGATGTGATGAGTTGAAGAGACAAAGTTGAGAGTGTGAAACTCCAAAGTAGCCAGGGTTCACAGAGCAGAGCGCTGGAGAAGAGAGAGGTTCAGAGATAGAGTAATCATATTTAAAGGGTCTTCCTCAAGTATTCAGAAGATTACTAATTACTGTATCCATGTAAGTAAACTATCTGAAGATAAGGAGAGGACCACCTGAAAAGATTAGAGGAAATAATAATCAGAGCTAGTGAAAGAACCTGTTCCAACAATCTAGACTGGAAACTTCATTATTCTTAAGACATGGCATAGAGAATTTAGAAGGGTCTCACCTATGTAGTGGGAAACAACACTAGACTAAACTTGGCTCTGGTGCCACCTAAAAAAATATTTAAAAAGGAATACCCAAAAAGATCAAAAAGTTTCCAAGTATTTAACTGTATCCTTGAACAAAGCTCAAGAGTACTTATAAAAATACAAAAATTTGAGCCCCAAGAAGATAAAATTTAGAATGTTTGCATCCAATAAAAAAATATTAGGCATGCAAAGAAAAAATATGACCCATAATGCAGAAAACAATCAGTGTATCAAAACAGGCCCAGAACTGAGACAGATGTCAGAAATAACAGACAAGATATTTAAAATAGTTATTATAACTGTACTCCAAATGTTAAAATATGTAAGTAGAAACATAGAATATACAAAAACAAGTCAAATCTAACATCTGAAAATAAAAACTACAGTACTTGGAATGAAAAATACATTGGATAGGATTAACAGAACATTAGACATTGCAAAAGAAAAAAATTACTTACTTTGAAGGTATAACTATAGAAACTACCCAAAATGAAATACAGAAAGAAAGACTTAAAAATAAACAGAGGGGCTTACCTGGTGGCACAGTGGTTGGGAGTCCACCTGCCAGTGCAGGGAACATGGGTTCATGCCCGGGTCTGGGAAGATCCCACATGCTGCGGAGTGGCTGTGCCCATGAGCCATGGTCACTGAGTCTGCGCGTCTGGAGCCTGTGCTCTGCAATGAGAGAGGCTGCACAATGAAAAGCCTGCGTACTGCAAAAAAATAAAAATAAAATAATCATAATAATAGAGTATCAGTATCACTCTGGAAAATAGTTTGGCAGTTTCCTATAAAACTAAACATGCACTTACCATACCACACTGCAAATGCACTCCTGGGCATTTATCCTCGAGAAATAAAACATATGTTCACACAAAAAATCTACACACAAATGTTCACAGCAGCTTTATTCATGATAGGTAACCACTGGAAACAACACAAGTGTCCTCCAGTGTGTGAATGAGTAAACACAAACACATTGTATCATGCTGAGTGAAAAAAAAGCTAATCCCAAAAGGTCATATACTATATAATTTCATTTTATCATATGGTAGGGCATATGGAATGGATATAACTATAAACACTTAGCATGAGGAGCATTCTGAGATGATATATCTTGACTACAGTGGTGGTTCCACACACCTATACATGTGATAAAGTGGAATAAAACTATGCACACATTGTACATTTTTAATTCTCTTGTTTTGATATTGTGCAACAGTTACTTAAGATGGAACCATTGGGACAATTGGATGAAGGGTACACGAGACTTTTTTGTATTACCTTTGTAATTTCCCATGAATCTAAATTTGTTCCAAAATAAAAAGTTTTTAAAAATGAACAAAGAGTCACTGAGTTCTGAAACAACTTCATGTGGCTTAGTATACCTGTAATTCAGGAAAACTTGAAAAGTGGGTAGAAAAATATTTGAAGAAATAATGACTGAAAGTTTCCTAAAGTTGATGGAAACATCAATCACAGATCTAAAAACTGATAATTCCCAAATACAAGGAACACGAAGAAAACAGTACCAATGCATATCATAATCAAATTGCTTAAAATACTAGCAATAAAAATATATGTCCCAAGGCAGCCAGAGGAAAAAAGATACTTTACACACAGAGAAACATATATAAATATGATAGCAGATTTCTTGTGAAACAATACAACCTAGCAGACAGGAAACACATCTGAAAGAATAATAGTACTGAAAAAAAATAGTAGTGAAAGAAAATACTCCATCAGCCCAAACAGTGAAAACAGCTTTCAAAAATCCATCAGCCCAAACACAGTGAAAACAGCTTTCAATAATGAAGACAACTCAGTTTTTAAAATGAGCAAGGGAATTGAATAGCCGTGTTTCAAAAGAAGGTACGCAATGGCCAATAAGTGCAAGAAAAAAGATGCTCAACACTAAAACAGACATAGGGATCAATGGAACAGAATAGAGAGCCCAGAAATAAACCCACACACCTATGGTAAATGAATCTATGATAAAGGAGCCAAGAATATTCAATGGAGAAAAGACAGTCTCTTCAGCAAGTGGTGTTGGGAAAGCTGGACAGCTACATGTAAGTCAATGAGGTTTGAATACTCCCTAACACCATGCACAAAAATAAATTCAAAATTGCTTAAAGACTTAAACATAAGACATGACACCATAAAACTAAAAGAAGAGAACATAGACAAAAAAATTAACTGACATAAATCATAGCAAATGTTTTCTTAGGTCAGCCTTGCAAGGTAAAAGAAATAAAAGCAAAAATAAACAAATGGGACCTAATAAAATGTATAAGCTTTTGCACAGCAAAGGAAACCATAAACAAAATGAAAAGACAACATGCCGAATGGGAGAAAATATTTGCAAATGATGCAACTGACAAGGGCTTAATTTCCAAAATATACATACAGCTCATACAGCTCAATATCAAAGAAACAAACAATCCAGTCAAAAAATGGGCAGAAGATCTAAATAGACATTTTTCCAAAGAAGACATACAGATGGCCAACTGGCACATAAAAAGATGTTCTACATCACTAATTATTAGGGAAGCACAAATCAAAACTACAATGAGGTATCATCTCACATTGGTCAGAACAGCCATCATCAAAAAGTTTACAAATAATAAATGATGGAGAGGGTGTGGAGAAAAGGGAACCCCCTTCATTGTTGGTGAGAATCTAAATTGGTGCAGCCAATATGGAGAACAGTATGGAAGTTCCTTAAAAAACTATAAAGAAAGTTACCATATGATCCAGCAATCCCACTGCTGGGCATATATCCAGAAAAGAGGAAAACTCTAATCCAAAAAGATACGTGCACCACAATGTATATAGCAGCATTATTTACAATAGACAAGACATGGGAACAACCTAAGTTGTGATATATATGTATGTATGTATGTGTATATATATATATATATATATATATATATATATATGAATATTACTCAGTCATAAAGAATGAAATAATGCCATTTGCAGCAACATGAACAGACCTAGAGATTATTATACTAAGTGAAGTATGTAGAAGAAAGACAAATATCATATGATACCACTTATATGTGGAATCTAAAAAATGATACAAATGAACTTATTTACAAAGCAGAAACAGATTCACAGACATAAGAAACAAACTTATAGTTACAAAAGGGGAAAAGTGGGGAGAGATAAACTAGGAGTTTGTGATGAATAGATACACACTACTGTATGTAAAATAAACAATAAAGACCTACTCTATAGCACAGGGAACAATATTCAGTATCTTGTAATAACAACCTATAATGGAAAAGAATCTGAAAACAGTGTATATATATATATATATATATATATATATATATACACACACTATATATATATATACACTATATATATATACACACACACACACACACATATATATATCTGAATTACTTTGCTCTACATCAGAAACTAGCACTGTGAATCAACTGTACTTCAATTTAATTAATTTTTAGTGAATTAAAAGATGTTTCATATCATTAGTTATTAGGGAAATGCAAATCAGAACCACTAGCGGATATGATACTTCTTCACACCCCTTAGGATGGCTATACTTTTTAAAAACAGTAACAAGTGTTGGTGAAGATGTGGAGAAATTGGAACTTCCACATGCTGGTGAGAATGTAGGTACAGCTGCTTTGGAATATGGTTTTGCAATTTCTCATAATGTTAAACATAGAGATGCCATATGATCCAGTAATTCCACTCCTAAGTATATACCAAAGAGAAATGAAAACATATATCTACACAAACACTTATACATGGATGTTCATAGTGGAATTATTCATAATAACAAAAAATTGTTAAAACCCAAATGACCATCAACTAATGACTGGGTCAACAAAATGTAGTAGGTTCATACAATGGAATATCTTACAGCCATAAAATAATGAATTGCTGATACATGATAAACATGGATGAACCTTAATATTATTTTGTTATATGAAAGAAGCCAGATATAGAAAGCACGTATGATTTCATTTATATGAAATGTACAGAATAAGCAACTCTATAAAGAAAATAAGTTAGTGGTTGCCAAGCCTGGGGTAATTGGGGGGAAATGGAAAACCATGGCTTATAGGTTTGAATTTCCCTTCATGGATAATAAAAATGTTCTAATATTAATTCAGTTTTATATTTTAAATTGGCAAATCCATAAAGGCATATGAATTATATATTAATAGATCTGTTAAAAACAACCACAAAAAAGAGATTTGTAGGCATACAAAAAGTAAAATAATTCATTACCAGCAGACCTACATTACATGACATGTTAAAGGATGTTCTTCAAGAAGAAAAAAGTTACACTACAGGGAAATCTGAAGCTACACAAAGAAATGAAGAGCACCAGAAATAATAAATACATGGGTGCCAGTTTTATAAATTATTTAAATATTGTTAAAATA
The DNA here is from genome assembly GCF_963455315.2 of Globicephala melas. Taxonomy (NCBI): domain Eukaryota; kingdom Metazoa; phylum Chordata; class Mammalia; order Artiodactyla; family Delphinidae; genus Globicephala; species Globicephala melas. The sequence continues at coordinate 61,371,110 of NC_083335.1, forward strand.
TAATTGACTCTGTAAACAAAAATATAAACAATGAATTATGGGCTTTAGAACAGATGTAAATATATATGCAATATGTGAATATATGTACATATGTAAATGTGCAAATATGTAAATATACCATGTGTAATGACAACCAAACACAAAAGCCAAGAAGGGAAAAAAGACGTATACAGTTGTAAGATTCTTATATGTTAAGTGGTATAATATTACCTGAAAATAGGTTGTGATAAAGATGCATATTATAACCCCAGCAAATAATAAAATAACAAAACAATAAGTTATAGCTAGTAAGACAACAAGCATACAATGGTTAGCTCAGTGAGTCAGAATAGAGCTTATAAGGCCAAAACCTTGGGTCCATCTATGATTGGATGAGTTAACATTGTTCTGTTCCTGAGGCACAACTAAATTGTTAATATGGACATTTCCTTCTCTCAGATGCATGTGTTCTGGCTGTCAGAGATATTGTGGGCACTGTGGGGTGGTGAGTCAGTGGAGACAAATTCAATACCTCTGCAGTATTCTTCTCTGCTATTCTAATGACAACTCAACAAAAAATGAGAGGAGGAGGAACCAAGATGGTGGAGTAGAAGGACGTGCTCTCACTCCCTCTTGCGAAAACACCAGAATCACAACTAGCTACTGGGCAATCATTGACAGGAAGACACTGGAACTCACCAAAAAAGATACCCCACATCCAAAGACGAAGGAGAAGCAACAATGAGATGGTAGGAGGGGTGCAATCACAGTAAAACCAAACCCCATAACTGGTGTGTGGGTGACTCACAGACTGCAGAACACTTACACCACAGAAGTCCACCCACTGGAGTGAAGGTTCTGAGCCCCACGTTAGGCTTCCCAACCTGGGGGTCCAGCAACGGGAGGAGGAATTCCTAGAGAATCAGACTTTGAAGTCAAGTGGGAATTGATTGCAGGACTTCGGCAGGACTGCGGGAAACAGAGACTCCACTCTTGGAGGGAACACACAAAGTAGTGTGCGTTCGGGACCCAGGGGAAGGAGCAGTGACCCATAGGAAACTGAACCAGACCTACCTGCTAGTGGTGGAGGGTCACCTCTCCTGCAGAGGTGGGGGGTGTGTCTCACTGTGGGGACAAGGACACTGAGAGCAGAAGTTCTGGGAAGTACTCCTTGGCGTGAGCCCTCCCAGAGTCTGTCATTAGCCCGACCAAAGGACCCAGGTAGGCTCCAGTGTTGGGTTGCCTCCAGTTAAACAACCACAGGGAGGGAACCCAGTCCCACCCATCAACAGTCAAGTGGATTAAAGTTTCACTGAGCTCTGCCCACCAGAGTGCTGCGGACCAGCTGAAGAAAGAGGATTTCACCGCCCAGGGTCAGAAGGGAAGGGGTAAGGAACTGAAGTAGCACCGACGAATGGAGTCAGAAGGACCAAGACAACTGATGGTTGCAAGGCAAATTTTATTATGCTACAGTTGCAGATTATATAGACTAGAAAAAGAAGGTTGCCAGATGGTGGTTTACATTATCAGCAGAGTGTCTCAGCTCAAGGTTAACTTCCCTGGGAGAAAACTCATAAACCCAGAATCATCCAAAATAACCTGCACGTGCAGGGGGGAGACAGCTTTGCTTATCTCAGTTTACATTCTTTCTGATCTCTGGGCCCTGGTAATTTATCTCCCATGGAATGGAACAAGGAGGGGAACAAGAAGGCACAGTCCCTTCGAGCAGCAGTGGCATGCCTGGCATGTCTGCAGCCTGCTCTCAAGGCTGACTGTTTCCCACAGGTTCCACTTTATTATTTTTTTAATTTTTGTTGCAAAATAATTCCATGAAGCTTAGTGCCGAGAGTAGTATATTGTTGCATGAGGATACAAAACAGACATGAGAAGATTATTATCAATAATAGACAAATTATGGCCAGGGTAATAAATCCTGACAACCTTCCAGTAATCCAAGACTGAGGGTTTAACCACTTTAAATGATCCAGTAAAGTTTGATTTACATCTTCTGGTGAAATATCATCAAGATGTGCATTTTGCATATCCTGAATTTCAGCATTTAACTTCTTAAGATCAAGACTAATATTATCTGACCAAACACTGAGCAGATGCATTTTTACTTTTTCCCATTCCCAAATAGAGTCATTATACTTATAAGGAGTAACACAAATCCATATATACTTTGCATGACAAGCTAAATGCATCCTCAATTTTAATGCTGCCATCTGATCTTCAATCCCCAAAATTGCGTTTTTAAATTCATCTAACTTGCTATTAATCTGTAAATCTATGTGACTTTGTAAAGATAAAGCAAGACTGGTATTTTGAGATAATTGATTAACAAAGTGAGCATTATTAATACTCTGTGAAAGAGCAAGACTGGCAGTAGCCACAGTAGCAGAGAGAGCAGCCAAGGCAAGTAAACTTACTATTAGCCACCCAATAAAGCGTCTCCTTCTCTGCAAGGCTTTAGAGAGTTCCACCCATGCCTGTACTCCAGTATTTTCATACCAAGGTTCTTTCTGATGTACAGGCACCATAACATACATGGGTTGCTTTAGTATAAGCACAGATTGCGTTCCTGCAGAAGGGAACATACAACTGTTAAAAATACAATTAACACAGCTAATATTATAGCCTCCTTTGGAAGAATTACCAGTGTTAATAGAACCAATCAAAAGTGTATATGGAGGAGCAACACAAGTTATAACAGGTGTATTGGAATAAGTTAGAGCTGGTTTCCATATATCCCAGTTCTTTAGAAATGTGATAAACCTATCTATGACAGGAATAGAAGAGATAAGAATTGACACCTTGGTATAATCTATAGTACACCATATTTGGTTATTATTCCAAGATGCATTGCAATGTTCAAAATTGGATTTAGGAAAGTTAATGGTCATAAAAGGAGGAAATTGATTTTTTGATTTTCTGTTAAGAATAGTAACCTTATGTCCAGCTATAAGTATCACTTGTCCTCCAAGTAAACGCTTCATACAGAAATAATTTCCTGAATCTTCACCTGTAACCTTGGCTAAAGTAACAGCAGAATCCCTAAGTGGTGAGGTGTATGAGATTTGACCTCTAATATTAATAGGTTACCCATTTTTATACTAAATGATGGTATCCTTAAGATCCTCTCATCGGCTGGTAGCCGGGCATGTAAGAGTAATATTGGTTCCTGTAAAACGAAGGATGCCTGGAGAGCCTGACAAACTAATTGATTGATCCGTTCCCTCATAAACATCTGTATGCTCATAACTAATAGCCTTTACACAACCAGTTTCCAGATTCAATGGGCTAAGACCGACAGGATAGGTATTAAACCAGTTAGTATAATTTACAGACATATTGATTTGTTTTATATTCCCAATAAGAGGCTCACAAACAGTATCATTATAAAATATAGGAAACTCTGCTTCAAACCAAGATATGGGTTATAATAGTGGAGGATCAGGTACATAGGCCCAGTAAGTTGCTGCATTAACAGAGGGAACACATGAAATTGTTGCCAACATAGCCAAAACTAAAGTTACAGGTGTAACAGGATTATTCTGTTGTTTCACTAACTCTTGAGCTTGTGAAACCAATTGTTTAGTTTGTCCCCAAGTTGGAACATTACTCCTTTGAGTCATCCTGGCAAGTGATTTCTTCTTTTTCTGAATCAACATTGTCAAATTTTTGGGAGAGATGCAGAGCTTCTTCATCTTCTGAACTAGTTGTGAGCTGTGATGAGCCATCTATTTGCTTGACTAAGCGCTCAGGAAGCCAGGGAGGTTCAGGCACTGATCTGGGAAAGATACACATGTGACCACGTCCCCAAATCAACACAGGATCAGGAAGATGCCAAGTGCTGGTTAACGGATATTTCCAGAGGACCTTCGTAGATTGAGAGGCCAATCGTGGCTCAGCCACAAACCTCTCCCCTGCAGAGTGGCCAAATTTGTCAACAGTGAGAAAATTTAAATAAAAAAGCATGATTTATAAAGTTATGTGGTGCTGTTCTATATAATTTCCCCCCTTTTTTTTAATAGTTAGCTTTAAAGATCTATTTGCACATTTTATAATACCTTGTCCTTGAGGGTTATATGGAATGCCTGTAATATGTGTAAATTGTAATGAATTACAAAATGTTGCAAAAGCAGCACTAGTGTAAGTGGGCCCATTATCTCTATTTATAATTTTAGGAATATTTATAAATGCAAAACAATGTAATAAATGAGTAATAACATGTTTAGTAACCTCTCTGGTCTGTGCTGTAGCACAGAGGAAACCAGAATCAGTATCAATAGTGACATGGATTCCTGGAGGGGAAGATGGCAGAAGAGTGAGACGCAGAGATCACCTTCCTCCACACAGATACACCAGAAATACATCTACACATGGAACAACTCCTACAGAACACCTACTGAAGGCTGGCAGAAGACCTCAGACCTCCCAAAAGGCAAGAAAGTCCCCACGTACCTGGATAGGGCAAAAGAAAAATGAATAAACAGAGACAAAAGGATAGGGACAGGACCTGCACCGGTGGGAGGGAGCTGTGAAGGAGGAAACGTTTCCAACACTAGGAAGCCCCTTCGTGGGCAGAGACTGCAGGTGGCAGAGAGGGGAAGCTTCGGAGCCATGGAGGAGAGCGCAGCCACAGAGTTGTGGAGGGCAAGGCAGAGAGATTCCCACACAGAGGATCCGTGCCGACCAGCACGCACCAGCCCGAGAGGCTTGTCTGCTCACCCGACGGGGAGGGCGGGGCTGCGAGCTGGGGTTCGGGCTTCGGTCAGAGCACAGGGAGAGGACTGGTGTTGGTGGTGTGAACATAACATGCAGGGGGTTAGTGCACCACGGCTAGGCGGGGGGTAGTCCGGGGAAAAGTCTGGACCTGCCGAAGAGGCAAGAGACTTTGTCTTCCCTCTTTGTTTCCTGGTGAGCTAGGAGAGGAGATTAAGAGCACTGCTTAAAGGAGCTCCAGAGACGGACGCGAGCCGCTGTTAACAATGCGGACCCCAGAGCCGGGCATGAGACGCTAAGGCTGCTGCTGCCGCCACCAGGAAGCCTGTGTCCGAGCACAGGTCACTATCCACACCCCCTTCCGGGGAGTCAGTGCAGCTGGCCACTGCCAGGGTCATGGAATCCAGGGACAACTTCCCTGGGAGAATGCACAGTGCACCTCAGGCTGGTGCGACGTCATGCCGGCCTCTGCAGCCACAGGCTTGCCCCGCGCTCCTACCACTCCCTACCCCAGACCTGAGTGAGCCAGAGTCCCCAAAGCAGCTGTTCCTTTAACCCCGTCCTGTCTGAGCAAAGAACAGACGCCCTCTGGCGACCTACATGCAGATGTGGGACCAAATCCAAAGCTGAGCCCCCTGGAACTGTGAGAACAAAGAAGAGAAAGGGAAATCCCTCCCAGCAGCCTCAGAAGCAGCGGATGAAAACTCCACAATCAACTTGATGTACCCTGCATCTGTGGAATACATGAATAGAAAACGAATCATCCGAAATTGAGGAGGTGGACTTTGAGAGCAAGATTTATGATTTTTTTCCCCTTTTCCTCTTTTTGTGAGTGTGTATGTGTATGCTTCTGTGTGAGATTTTGTCTGTAAACCTTTGCTTCCACCATTGGTCCTAGGGTTCTTTCCGTCCATTTTTTTAAAATAACTTTTTTCTTAATAATTATTTTTTATTTTAATAACTTTATTTTATTTCATCTTACTTTATTGTATTTTATCTTTTCTTTCTTTCTTTCTTTCTTTCTTTCTTCTTTTTCTCCCTTTTATTCTGAGCTGTATGGATGAGAGGCTCTTGGTGCTGCAGCCAGGAGTCAGTGCTGTGCCTCTGAGGTGGGAGACCAACTTCAGGACACAGGTCAACAAGAGACCTCCCAGCTCCACATAATATCAAACAATGAAACTCTTCCAGAGATCTCCATCTCAACAGCAGCACCTAGCTTCATTCAATGACCAGCAAGCTACAGTGCTGGACACCTTCTGCCAAACAACTAGCAAAACAGAAACACAACACCACCCATTAGCATAGAGGCTGCCTTAATCAAAATAAGTCCACAGACACCCCAAAACACACCACAAGACATGGACCAGCCCATGAGAAAGATAAGATCCAGCCTCATCCACCAGAACACAGGCACTAGTCCCCTCCACCAGGAAGCCTACACAACCCACTGAACCAACCTTAGCCACTGGGGACAGACATCAAAAACAATGGAACTATGAACCTGCAGCCTGCAAAAAGGAGACCCCAAACACAGTAAGATAAGCAAAATGAAAAGACAGGAAAACACACAGAGGATGAAAGAGCAAGATAAAAATGCACCAGACCTAACAAATGAAGAGGAAATAGGCAGTCTACCTGCAAAAGAACTCAGAATAATGATAGTAAAGATGATCCAAAATCTTAGAAATAGAATACACAAAATGCAATAAACATTTAACAAGAGCCTAGAAGAACTAATGATGAAACAAGCAACGATGAACAATGCAATAAATGAAATAAAAAAATACTCAACATGGGATCAATAGCAGAATAACTGAGGCAGAAGAACAGATAAGTGACCTGGAAGATAAAAAAGTGGAAATAACTACTGCAGAGGAGAATAAAGAAAAAAGAATGAAAAGAACTGAGAACAGTCTCAGAGAGCTCTAGGACAACATTAAATGCAGCAACAATCTAATTATAGGGGTTCCAGAAGAAGAAGAGAAAAAGAAAGGGACTGAGAAAATATTTGAAGAGATCATAGTTGAAAACTTCCCTAATATGGGAAAGGAAATAGTTAATCAAATCCAGGAAGCACAGAGAGTCCCATACAGGATAAATCCAAGGAGAAACACACCAAGACACATATTAATCAAACTGTCAAAAATTAAATACAAAGAAAACATATTAAAAGCAGCATGGGAAAAACAACAAATAACACACAAGGGAATCCCCATAAGCTTAACAGCTGATTTTTCAGCAGAAAATCTGCAAGGCAGAAGGGACTGTCAGGACTTATTTAGTGATGAAGGAGAAAAACGTGCAACCAAGATTACACTACCCAGCAAGGATCTCATTCAGATTTGATGCAGAAATTAAAAACTTTACAGACAAGCAAAAGCTGAGAGAGTCAGCACCACCAAACCAGCTTTACAACAACTGCTAAAGGAACTTCTCTAGGCAAGAAACACAAGAGAAGGAAAAGACCTACAATAACACACCCAAAACAATTAAGAAAATGGGAATAGGAATATACATATCGATAATTACCTTAAATGTAAATGAATTAAATGCTCCCACCAAAAGACACAGATTGGCTGAATAGTTACAAAAACAAGACCCATATATATGCTGTCTACAAGAGACCCACTCCAGACCTAGAGACACATACAGACTGAAAGTAAGGGGATGGAAAAAGATATTTCATGCAAATGGAAACCAAAAGAAAACTCGAGTAGCAACTCTCATATCAGACAAAATAGACGTTAAATTAAAGACTATTAGAAGAGACAAAGAAGGACACTACATAATGATCAAGAGATCGATCCAAGAAGAAGATATAACAATTATAAATATTTATGCACCCAACATAGGAGAACCTCAATACATAAGGCAAATACTAAGAGCCATAAAAGGGGAAATGGACAGTAACACATTGATAGTAGGGGACTTTAACATCTCACTTTCACCCATGGACAGATCATCCAAAATGAAACTAAATGAGGAAACACAAGCTTTGAATGATACATTAAACAAGACGGACTTAACTGATATTTATAGGACATTCCATCCAAAAACAGCAGAATACACATTTTTCTTAAGTGCCCATGGAACATTCTCCAGGATAGATCATATCTTGGGTCACAAATCAAGCCTCGGTAAATTTAAGAAAATTGAAATTTTATCATGTATCTTGTCCGAACCCAATGCTATGAGGCTACACATCAATTACAGGAAAAGATCTGTAAAAAATAAAAACACATGGAGTCTAAGCAATACACTACTTAATAACAAAGTGATCACTGAAAAAATCAAAGAGGAAATCAAAATTACCTAGAAACTAATGACCATGGAGACACGATGACACAAAACCTATGGGATGCAGCAAAAGCAGTTCTAAGATGGAAGTTTATACGCATACAATCCTACCTTAAGAAATAGGAAACATCTCAAATAAACAACCTAAACTTGCACCTAAAGCAATTAGAGAAAGAAGAATACAAACACCCCAAAGTTAGCAGCACGAAAGAAATCATACAAATCAGATCAGAAATAAATGCAAAAGAAATGAAGGAAACGATAGCAAAGATCAATAAAACTAAAAGCTGGTTCTTTAAGAAGATAAACAAAATCAATAAACCATTAGCCAGACTCATCAAGAAATAAAGGTTGAAGAGTCACATCAATAGGATTAGAAATGAAAAAAGAGAAGTAATAACTGACACTGCAGAAATACAAAAGTCCATGAGAGATTACTGCAAGCAACTCTATGTCAATAAAATGGAAAACCTGGAAGAAATGGACAAATTCTTAAAAACGCACAACTGCCAAGACTGAATCAGGAAGAAATAGAAAATATGAACAGACCAAACACAAGCACTGAAATTGAAACTGTGATTAAAAAGCTTCCAACAAACAAAAGCCCAGGACCAGATGGCTTCACAGGGGAATTCTATCAAACATTTAGAGAATAGCTAGCACCTATCCTTCTCAAACTCTTCCAAAACATAGCAGAGGGAGGAAAACTCCTAATCTCATTCTACAAGGCCACCATCACCTTGATACCAAAACCAGACAAGGATGTCACAAAGAAAGAAAACTACACGCCAATATCACTGATGTACTTAGATGTAAAAATCCTCAACAAAATACTAGCAAAGAGAATCCAACAGCACATTAAAAGGATCATACACCATGATCAATTGGAGTTTATTCCAGGAATGCAAGTATTCTTCGATATACGCAAATCAATCAACATGATACAACATATTAAAAATTTGAAGGAGAGAAACCATATGATCATCGCAATAGATGCAGAGAAAGCTTTTCACAAAATTTAACACTGATTTATGATAAAAATAACCTGCAGAAAGTAGGCATAGAGGGAACTTTCCTCAACATAATAAAGACCATATATGACAAACCCACAGCCAACATCATCCTCAATGGTGAAAAACTGAAAGCATTTCGAATAAGATCAGGAACAAGACAAGGTTGCCCACTCTCACCACTCTTATTCAACATAGTTTTGGAAATTTTAACGACAGCAATCAGAGAAGAAAAGGAAATAAAAGGAATCTACATTGGAAAAGAAGAAGTAAAGCTGTCACTGATTGCAGATGACATGATACTATACATACAGAATCCTACAGATGCTACCAGAAATCTACTAGAGCTAATCAATGAATTTGATAAAGTAGCAGGATACAAAATTAATGCCCAGAAATCTCTGGCATTTCTATACACTAATGATGAAAAATATGAAAATGAAATCAAGAAAACTCTTCCATTTACCATTGGATCAAAAAGAATAAAATATCTAGGAATAAACCTACCTAAGTAGACAAAAGACCTGTAGACAGAAAATTATAAGACACTGATGAAAGAAATTAAATACGATACAAATAGATGGAGAGATATACCATGTTCTTGGATTGGAAGAATCAACATTGTGAAAATGACTCTACTACCCAAAGCAATCTAAAGATTCAATACAATCCCTATCAAACTACCACTGGCATTTTTCACAGAACTAGAACAAAAAATTTCACAATTTGTATGGAGACACAAAAGACCCCGAATAGCCAAAGCAGTCTTGAGAACGAAAAACGGAGCTGGAGGAATCAGGCTCCCTCACTTCAGACTATACTACAAAGCTACAGTAATCAAGACAGTATGGTACTGGCACAAAAACAGAAAGATAGATCAATGGAACAGAATAGAAAGCCCACAGTTAAACCCACACATATATGGTCACCTTATCTTTGACAAAGGAGGCAGTAATGTACAGTGGAGAAAGGACAGCCTCTTCAATAATTGTTGCTGGCAAAACTGGACAGGTACATGTAAAAGTATGAGACTAGATCACTCCCTAACACCATACACAAAAATAAGCTCAAAATGGATTAAAGACCTAAGCTTAAGGCCAGAAACTATCAAACTCTTAGAGGAAAACATAGGCAGAACACTCTATGACATAAATCACAGCAAGATCCCTTTTGACCCACCTCCTAGAGAAATGGAAATAAAAACAAAAATATACTAATGGGACCTCATGAAACTTCAAAGCTTTTGCCCAGCAAAGGAAACCATAAACAAGACCAAAAGACAATCCTCAGAATTGGAGAAAATATTTGCAAATGAAGCAACTGACAAACGATTAATCTCCAAAATTTATAAGCAGCTCATGCAGCTCAATAACAAAAAAACAAACAACCTAATCAAAAAATAGGCAGAAGACCTAAATAGACATTTCTCCAAAGGAGATATACAGACTGCCAACAAACACATGAAAGAGTGCTCAATATCATTAATCATTAGAGAAATGCAAATCAAAACTACAATGAGATATCATCTCACACCAGTCAGAATGGCCATCATCAAAAAATCTAGAAACAGTAAATGCTGGAGAGGGTGTGGAGAAAAGGGTACCCTCTTGCACTGCTGGTGGGAATGTGAATTGGTTCAGCCACTATGGAGAACAGTATGGAGGTTCCTTAAAAAACTGCAAATAGAACTACCATATGACCCAGCAATCCCACTACTAGGCATATATCCTGTGAAAACCGTAATTCAAAAATAGTCATGTACTAATATGTTCATTTCAGCTCTATTTACAATAGTCCAGAGATGGAAGCAACCTAAGTGTCCATCATTGGATGAATGGATAAAGAAGATGTGGCACATATATACAATGGAATATTACTCAGCCATAAAAAGAAACCAAATTGAGCTGTTTGCAGTGAGGTGGGTGGACCTAGAGTCTGTCATACAGAGTGAAGTAAGTCAGAAAGAGAAAGACAAATGCCATATGCTAACACATATATATGGAATTTAAGAAAAAATGTCATGAAGAACCTAGGGGTAAGACAGGAATAAAGACACAGACCTACTAGAGAATGGACTTGACTATATGAGGAGGAGGAAGCATAAGCTGTGACAAAGCGAGAGAGTGGCATGGACATATATACACTACCAAACGTAAAATAGATAGCTAGTGGGAAGCAGCCACATAGCCCAGGGAGATCAGCTCGTTGCTTTGTGACCACCTAGAGGTGTGTGATAAGGAGGGTAGGAGGGAGGGAGATGCAAGAGGGAAGAGGTATGGGAATATATGTATAACTGATTCACTTTGTTATAAAGGATAAAGTAACACACCAGTGGAAAGGAATTATACTCCAATAAAGATGTAAAAAAAATGATATAGTGACATGAACACACTGTAATTTACCAAAAGACGGGATATAAGTAACATCCATTTGCCATAAATGACTAGGTAATAATCCACGAGGATTAACATCATAATGTGGAACAGGAAGGTGAGGTAAGCCTTTTGGGCATTGCTTAACAATTTGTTGGACGGCTTCACGAGTAAGGGAAAATTGTTTGCATAATGTAGCCGCCTACTGATGGCGTAAAGCATGCGATTGTTGTGCTGCTTGTGAAGCAGTTTGATCATAGCTTACCATAATATGAGGGTGTGCAGGACATGGACCATGAGTATCAACAGTATGAAGAGAATGAATGCAATATATTAGCCATTCTTGATAGCATGACGAATGGAAAGGAGTAGTACGGTAAATTGGGATATGTCCTGCTTTGTGGAAGAGATTGAGGGGAAGAATAACTTTAACTTTATTTTTGGGAGGAAAATGCACAGGATAAAAATCATGTTTAGATCGAGTTAAAACATCTGCAGTTGCATTAAGTTTAGTCAATGGACCAGCCAAGTTAGAATAAGCACAGATATGCAGAGCTGCAACAGGACTATCGTGGGAATGAATAAGCTGTTGAAGCAAACGAAAAGAGGATGGTAATTCAGGGTCATTAGTATGTCCTATGGTTGCAGTCTCCAGCGGAAAAAATAAGCTAATAAGATATTTACTATCAGAAAACAAATTAAAAGATATAGAAGGCAAATGTTTAAAAGCCATAATGACAGCATACAGTTCAACACGTTGAGCTGAAGTCAAGGAAGTTTGTTTAATTAGTTTTGTTCCATCGTCAGGGATTACAGTAGCCACTCCTGAAGAAGAACTGTCTGTAAAAACCAAAGATACATGAGGAATAGGCTGTTGCCTAATTATAGAAGGAAATATATAATAGTTAAGTTTGCTGAATTGGATCAATTTATCAGCAGGATAATGGAATTCCAAGGTACCTGAAAATCCTGCAAGAGCAAGATCCCATTCATTACTATGTTGAAAAAGCCAATTTTGTTGACTAACTGAATAAGGGACAATAATTTGAGAAGGTTCTATACCTATAAGTTGTAAGCATCTAGTTCTACCTTGCATTATTATAAGTTCATAATAAGTTAATAATAAGTTCATAATAAGGGTTAATAACTTTAGAGGGTGTAGTTTTCATATGAATCCATTCAATAATTCCAACAGTTTACCATAAGATGGCACTAGGTACATGAAGTGTTGGACAATTAAAGAAATTGGCAGGTGAGTATGTATTCGAGTTAATTGTGCAGATAGCTCTATTAACTATTTGTAAAGCTTGAAATCCTTCTGGAGTCATAGAGCATGAAGAAGAAGGATCTGAGTCAACTTTAAGAATATCAAACAAAGGCTGTAATTGAGCAGTAGTAAGTTTTAAGGAAGGCCTTAGCCAATTAATATCTCCAAGTAATTTTTGAAAATCATTTAATGTTTTTAAATTATCACTCAAATTTTCAGTTTTTGAGGCCTAATGGTAGTGTTATCAATATATTTTCCCAAATATAAAAATGGAGATTGTCTTTGAACATTTTCTGAGGCAATGACCAAGCCAAACGATTGTAAGGATTGTTGTAAAAATTGAAAAGCAGTCTCTAAGAAAGAAATATTATCAGTGGCTAAAAGTATATTATCCATATAATGTATGAGATACAATGTTGGAAACCTTTTTCTCACAGGAGTCAAGGCCTGAGCCACATAATTTTGGCATAATGTTGGACTATTTGCCATGCCCTGAGGCAATACTTTCCATTGAAGTCTCCTCATGGGTTCCTTAAAATTTAAAGAAGGCAAACTAAAAGCAAAATATTTTCTGTCTTCAGGAAACAAAGGAATAGTGAAAAAACAATCTTTTAAATCTATAACTAAAAGATGATAATTGTGTGGTATGGTGTTGGAGAGGGTAGGCCTGGTTGAAGAGCTCCCATTATTAGCAAAGTTTTATTAACAGCTCTTAGATGCTGTAATAACTTATATTTTCCAGATTTTTTCTTGATAATAAAAATAAGAGTGTTCCAAGGACTATTGGAAGACTCTAAGTGTCCTAATTTTAATAGTTCTATAACTAACTGCTCTGCAGCCTTTAACTTCTCCTTAGTGAGGGGCCACTGGTCCACCCATACTGGGTCATCAGTTAGCCAAGTAATTGGATCAGCAGTGAGTGGAGGAGAATCCAAGGCCCCTAAGAAAAACCCAAACCTTGTCTATCATTTTTTTTCACATCAATAGGATAGACAGTTCCTTGTTGATTTGTTCCCAGCCCTTTTGTGGGAAGAAATCCTTGATCCAACATCATATTAGAGACTTGAGAATTTGGACTATAAAGCAATACTCCCATTTCTTTTAATATATCTCAGCCCCAGAGGTTTAAAGACAGCCCAGGAAAAACATAAGGCTGGAAGTATCCTGAATGACCCTCACTATCTTGCCATAATAATAACTGACTACTTTGCATAGGAGAAGAACTTTGTCCTATTCCTTGAAGTTCTGTAATAGTAGGACTAACAGGCCAATATTTAGGCCACTTCATCTGTGGCATAACAGAGACATCAGTTCCAGTGTCTAACAAGTCTGAAAAAACCTTTCCATTAATGGTTAATTTCATTTCTGGACATTCTTTCCCTATCTTCTGAATCCAGTAGGCAACATTAGATGATCCAAAAGCCTTTGTTCCTCTCTCTTGATGTCATAAAATTTGTCCATGAGGTACAAAGGGCAAAAGTGCAATTGTGCAATTTTATCACCAGGAGAAATAGTTATTATATTTTTAATAGTTTGTGCCATGATTTTTATTTCTCCTTCGTAGTCAGAATCTATGACTCCTGGCATAATAGTTAAACCCTTCATGGTGACACTATTTCTTCCCAATAATAGTCTCATCAAACCCTTGGGTAAATGTCCATAAATGCCTGTAGAGAGGGCCTGAGGACCCATTTCAGGAGTTAATACATATCGGGCAGAGGTACTGAGGTCCAGTCCTGCGATTCCTGGTGTTGCTCTGGAGAGCGAGGATATTGAATGTTTTTGTTCTTGGTTAATGTCTGATTGATAATTTGAGGAGGATACACAGACATTGCCCCTATTGTTTGTTGGGGCCGGGGAATGCCCCGGGAGGAGTTTCCCAACAGTTGTGTCCCATCCTTGTGGGCTAGTGAGCGACAGTCTCGTGCCCAATGTTTTCCCTTATTGCATCTAGGGCATAAACCAGGGATTTTCCGACCATCTGGAGGTTTTTGAGTATGGAAGGAAGGACTAGGGTTAGAATTAAAAGATCTACATTCTCTAGGAAAATGACCTGCCTTTCCGCATTTAAAACAAGTCTTTGTTTTCTTTTGATTGCTTTTAAATCCCACTTTAGTTAATGCTGCAGCTATAGCAGCACCCTGTATATAAGCAGGCCCAATGTCTGCACAAAGGCGAATATAGTCCTCCAATATTCCCCATTTTCCCCAAGGTCGAATCGCAGCCTGACATGCATTATTAGCGTTTTCCAAGGCAAGTTGCTTAACTACAATTGTACCAGAGGGTCCATCCACAATGAGCTTCCCCACCACCTGTAAAAATCTATCTACAAAATCAGCATATAGTTCATCAGGTTCCTGTCTAATTTTTGAAAGATCCTCAGTTTTGTGTGTAGAAGGTAATTTCCTCCAGGCTTGTAACGCCAAATGATTTATTTGAGGATAAGCAACAAAGGGATAAGTTAATTGATCTTGTAAAGAAATATATTGTCCTTCCCAAATCAGCATATGATAATCAACTGGAATATTATGGGAAGCATTCTTTTCTGCTTGTTCAGTAGCCCGTTCATAAAAATCAGACTTCCATATCAAATAATCTCCACCATCTAAACAAGCTTGTGCAATAGACTTCCAATCAGTAGGGGGAAGAGCTTCTCCTGCAGTAATGTCAACCATAGCAGTAGTAAAAGGAGCAGTGGGTCCATATTGAGCACAAGCAGATTTTAAATCTTTCAAAACTTTCAAAGGAAGAGACTGATGCTCCCTAATAGCCTGTTGAGGATTATTAGGATCAGGTCTTTCTATGAAAGGACAACAGAAAATAAGATCTTCTCCACGTTTTATTGCTCCTTGTACAGCACGCTGCAAGGGACTGAGCATTTTTACAGATGTAGATTTTTGAGGAAGACAGTGCTTATTAATCTGAAGCTTTTTCACTGACTTATCTATCATAGCCATTAGAAAATAATCCTCAAGATATTTTTCTCTTTCATGTTTAAAAGCCTCATCTGTTAAATTGAAATGTTCCTCTTCATCTGATATGTCAAAATTAATAAGTTCCCTAGATATAGGAAGTGGTGGTGTAGTAGCCATTAAGGCAGTTTTATCTCCTGAAGAAGGTTTTGACTTTTCTGACTTTACATTCAAATCACCACTATCATGAGAAGAATTTAAACAGTCTTTTATAAGATTACACAAACTAAATGTAACAACAGGAGTATGAGTAGGCCCTCAAGACTCATAATAATTTTTTAAATCTTCTCCAACTTTCTGCCAGATTTCTATAACAACAGAGCCGCCATCAGGAAACCAGGGAGATATATCATGGATATGCTGCAAAAATTCAGTCAACTGGGAGGTAGAAACTTTATTACCCCGAGCTTTAAGCATTGAAAGTAAAACCTGAGCAAATAATTCATGCTCCTTTGAGCCCTTTTCTTCCATCTTATTTTACTTCTGACTATTGCCTTATACCTCTATTAGTTTCACTTTTACTCATGGTCACACATACTTTGCATAAGCGTTCTCTCACCTGCACTTTCTTTTAATTACCTTCATGCTTCATGTCCCTGTTTGGGTGCCACTTGCCACGGACCTGCCGGAGAAAGAGGATTTCACCTCCCAGGGTCAGAAGGGAAGGAGTAAGGAACTGAAGTAGCACCAACGAATGGGGTCAGAAGGACCAAGACAACTGATGGTTGCAAGGCATATTTTATTATGCTACAGTTTCAGATTATATAGACTAGAAAAAGGAAGGTTGCCAGATGGTGGTTTACATTATCTACAGACTGTCTCAGCTCAAGGTTAACTTCCCTGGGAGAAAACCCATAAACCCAGAATCATCCAAAATAACCTTCACATGCAGGAGGTAGGTAGCTTTGCTTGTCTCATTTTACATTCTTTCTGATCTCTGGGCCCTGGTAATTTATCTCCCATGGAATGGAACAAGGAAGGGAACAAGTAGGCACAGTCCCTTCAAGCAGCAGCAGCAGGCCTGGCATGTCCGCAGCCTGCTCTCAAGTCTGACCATTTCCTACACCAGAGAAACAGTCAGCTCTACCCAACACCAGTCCCTCCCATCAAGCCTCTTAGATGGCCTCATCCACCAGAGGGCAGACAGCAGCAGCAAGAGGAATTACAATCCTGCAGCCTGTAGAACAAAAACCACATTCACAGAAAGATAGACAAGATGAAAAGGCAGAGGTCTATGTACCAGATGAAAGAACAATATAAAATCCCAGAAAAACAACTAAAAGAAGTGGATATAGGCAACCTTCCAGAAAAAGTATTCAGAATAATGATAGTGAAGATGATCCAGGATCTTGGAAAAAGAATGGAGACAAAGATCAAAAAGATGAAAGAAATGTTTTACAAAGACCTAGAAAAATTAAAGAACAAACAGATAGAGATGAACAATACAAAAACTGAAATGATGAACAATACAAACACTGAAATGAAAACTACACTAGAAGGAATCAATAGCAGAAGAACTGAGGCAGAAGAAGGGATAAGTGACCTGGAAGATAAAAAGGTGGAACTCACTGCTGTGGAACAGAAGAAAGAGAAAAGAATGAAAAGAAATGAAGACAGCATAAGAGACCTCTGGGAAAACATTAAACACAACAACATTTACAGTAAAGGGGTCACAGAAGGAGAAGAGAGAGAGAAAGGACCAGGGAAAATATTTGAAGAGATTATAGTTAAAAACTTCCCTAACGTGGGAAAGGAAATAGCCACCCAAGTCCAGGAAGAACAGAGAGTCCCATATAGGAAAAACCCAAGGAGAAACATGCTGAGACACATAGTAATCAAATTAGCAAAAAATAAGATAAAGAAAAATTATTGAAAGCAGCAATGGAAAAACAACAAATAAAGTACAAGGGAACTCCCATAAAGTTAACAGCTGATTTCTTGGCAGAAACACTACAAGCCACAAGGGAGTGGCATGATATATTTAAAATGATGAAAGGGAAGAACGTACAAGCAAAATTACTCTACCCAGCAAGGATCTCATTCAGGTTTGATGGACAAATCAAAAGCTTTACAGACAAGCAAAAGTGAAGAGAATTCAGCACCACCAAACCAGCTCTACAACAAGTGCTAAAGGAACTTCTCTAAATGGGAAACACAAGAGAAGAAAAGGACCTACAAAAACAAACCCAAAACATTTAAGAAAATGGTCATAGGAACACACATATTGATAATTACCTTACACGTGAATGGATTAAATGCTCCAACCAAAAGACACAGGCTTGATGAATGGATACAAATACAAGACCCATATATATGTTTTCTACAAGAGACCCACTTCAGACCTAGGAACACATACAGACTGAAAGTGAGGGGATGAAAAAAGATATTCCATGCAAATGGAAATCAAAAGAAAGCTGGAGTAGCTATACTCATATCAGATAAAATAGACTTTAAAATAAAGAATATTACAAGAGACAAGGAAGGACACTACATAATGATCAAGGGATCAATCCAAGAAGAAGATATAACAATTATAAATGTATATGCACCCAACATAGGAGCACCTCAATACATAAGGCAACTGCCAACAGCTATAAAAGAGGAAATTGACAGTAACACACTAATAGTGGGGGACTTTAACACCTCACTTACACCAATGGAGAGATTATCCAAAATGAAAATAAATAAAGAAACAGAAGCTTTGAATCACACAATAGACCAGATAGATTTAATTGATATTTATAGGACATTCCATCCAAAACCAGCAGATTACACTTTCTTCTCAAGTGCACACGGAACATCCTCCAGTATAGATCACATCTTGGGTCACAAATCAAGTCTCAGTAAATTTAAGAAAATTGAAATCTTAGCAAGCATCTTTTCTGACCACAATGCTATGAGATTAGAAATGAATTACAGGGAAAAAAATGTGAAAAACACAAACACATGTTACTAAACAACCAAGAGATCACTGAAGAAATCAAAGAGGCAATCAAAAAATACCTAGAGACAAATGACAATGAAAACAATGAAAACACGATGATCCAAAACCTATGGGATGTGTGCAAAAGCAGTTCTAAGAGGGAAGTTTATACATATACAAGCCTACCTGAAGAAACAAGAAAATCTCAAGTAAACAATCTAAACTTACACCTAAAGGAATTACAGAAAGAAGAACAAACAAAACCCAAAGTTAGCAGAAGGAAAGAAATCATAAAGATCAGAGCAGAAATAAATGAAATAGAAAAAAAGAAAACACTAACAAAGATCAATAAAACTAAAACTAAAAGCTGGTTCTTTGAGAAGATAAACAAAATTGATAAACCATTTGCCAGACTCATCAAGAGAAAGAGGGAGAGAACTCAAATCAATAAAATTAGAAATGAAAAAGGAAAAGTTAAAACAGACACCGCAGATATACAAAGCATCCTAATAGAATACTAAAACCAACTCTATGACAATAAAATGGACAACCTGAAAGAAATGGAAAAGTTCTTAGAAATGTATAACCTTCCAAGACAGAACCAGGAAGAAACAGAAAATATGAACAGACCAATCACAAGTAATGAAATTGAAGCTGTTAATAAAAATCTTCCAACAAACAAAAGTCCAGGACCAGATGGCTTCACAGGTGAATTCTATCAAACATTTAGAGAAGAACTAAAACCCATCCTTCTCAAACTCTTCCAAAAAATTGCAGCAGATGGAACACTCCCAAACCCATTCTCTGAGGCTACCATCACCCTGATACCAAAACTAGAAAAAGACACTACAAAAAAAAGATAATTACAGACCAATATCACTGATAAATATTGATGCAAAAATCCTCAACAAAATACTAGCAAACAGAATCCAACAACACATTAAAAGAATCATACTCCAAGATCAAGTGGGATTTATCCTAGGGATGCAAGGATTCTTCAATATATGCAAATCAATCAATGTGATACACCATATTAACAAATTGAATAATAAAAACCATATGATTATCTCAATAGATGCAGAAAAAGCTTTTGACAAAATTCAACACCAATTTATGATAAAAACTCTCTAGAAAGTGGGCATAGAGGAAACCTACCTCAACATAATAAAGGCCATATATGAAAAACCCACAGAAAACATCATTTTCAATGGTGAAAAACTGAAAGCATTTCCTCTAAGATCAGGAAAGAGACAAGGATATCCACTCTCACCACTATTATTCAACATAGTTTTGGAAGTCCTAGCCACAGCAATCAGAGAAGTAAAAGAAATAAAAGGAATACAGATTTGAAAAGAAGAAGTAAAACTGTCTCTATTTGCATATGACATGATAGTATACACAGAGAATCCTAAAGATGCCACCAGAAAACTATTAGAGGTAATCAATGAATTTCGTAAAGTTGCCAGATACAAAATTAATGCACAGAAATCTCTTGCATTCCTATACACTAATGATGAAAAATCTGAAACAAGAATTATTGAAACACTCCCATTTACGATTGCAACAAAAAGAATAAAATACCTAGGAATAAACCTACGAAGGGAGACAAAAGACCTGTATGCAGAAAACTATAAGACACTGATGAAATAAATTAGAGATGACACCAACAGATGGAGAGATCTACCATGTTCTTGAATTGGAAGAATCAATATTGTGAAAATGAATATACTACCCTAAGCAACCTACAGATTCAATGCAATCCCTAACAAATTACCAATGGCATTTTTTTTTATGGAACAAGGACAAATCATCTTAAAATTTCTATGGAGACACAAAAGACCCCGAATAGCCAAAGCAGTCTTGAGGGGAAAAAACGGAGCTGGAGGAATCAGACTCCCTGACTTCAGACTATACTACAAAGCTACAGTAATCAAGACAGTATGGTACTGGCACAAAACAGAAACATAGATCAATGGAACAAGATTGAAAGCCCAGAGATAAACCCACGCACCTATGGTCAACTAATCTATGACAAAGGAGGCAAAGATATACAATAGAGAAAAGACAGTCTCTTCAATAAGTGGTGCTCAGAAAACTGGACACCTACATGTAAAAGAATAAAATAAGAACACTCCCTAACACCATACACAAAAATAAACTCAAAATGGATTTGAGTCCTAAATGTAAGACCAGACACTATCAAACTCTTAGGGGAAAACATAGGAAGAACACTGTTTGTTTGACATAAATCACAGCAAGATCTTTTTTGATCCACCTTCTATAATAATGGAAATAAAAAGAAAAATAAACAACTGAGACCTAATGAAACTTCAAAGCTTTTGCACAACAAAGGAAACCATAAACAAGATGAAAAGACAACCCTCAGAATGGAAGAACATATTTGCAAATGAATAATCAGACAAAGGATTAATCTCCCAAATATATAAACAGCTCATCCAGATCAGTATTAAAGAAACAAACAAATGAATCCAAAAATGGGCAGAAGACCAAAATAGACATTTCTCCAAAGAAGACATCCAAATGGCCAGGAAGCACATGAAAAGCTGCTCAACATCACTAATTATTAGAGAAATGCAAATCAAAACTACAATGAGGGGGCTCCCTGGTGGTGCAGTAGTTGAGAATCTGACTGCCAATGCAGGGGACACAGGTTCGAGCCCTGGTCTGGGAAGATCCCACATGCTGCGGAGCAACTAGTCCCATGAGCCACAACTACTGAGCCTGTGTGTCTGGATCCTGTGCTCTGCAAGAAGAGAAGCCCAATAGTGAGAGGCCCATGCACCATGATGAAGAGTGCCTCCACTTGCCATAACTAGAGAAAGCCCTTGCACAGAAATGAAGACCCAACACAGCCAAAAATTAATTAATTAATTTTTTAAAAAGTATACCTTGATTGTGGTACTGGTTATATAACAATATGCGTTTGTCAAAAACTCACAGAACTATACCTTAAAAAAAAAAACCTACAATGAGGTATCAGCTCACACCAGTTAGAATGGGCATCATCAGAAAATCTACAAACAACAAATACTGGAGAGGGTGTGGAGAAAAGTGAACCCTTTTGCACTGTTGGTGGAAATGTAAATTGATACAGCCACTATGGAGAACAGTATGGAGGTTCCTTAAAAAACTAAAAATAGAATTATCATATGATCCAGCAATCCCACTACTGGGCATATACCCAGAGGAAACCATAATTCAAAAACACACATGCACCCCAATGTTCATTACAGCACTATTTACAATAGCCAGGTCATGGAAACAACCTAAATGCCCATCGACAGACGAATGGATAAAGTAGTTGTGGTACATATATACAATAGAATATTATTCAGCCATAAAATGGAATGAAATTGAGTCATTTGTTGAGAAGTGGATGGATCTAGAGACTGTCATACAGAGTGAAGTAAGTCAGAAAGAGAAAAACAAATATCGTATATTAACGCTTGTATGTGGAACCTAGAAAAATGGTACAGGTGAACTGGTTTTCAGGGCAGAAGTTGAGACACAGATGTAGAGGACAAACATATGGACACCAAGGGGAGAAATCAGTTGGGGGTGGGGGTTGTGGTGTGATGAGTTGGGCAATTGGGATTGACATGTATACACTGATGTGTATAAAATTGATGACTAATAAGAACCTGCTGTATAAAACAGCAAACAAACAAACAAAAAAAACAACTAATACTAAACTTCCTTTGGGCTTTTTGTATGGAAATATGTTAGTATTAATGTTTCAGACATTACATGAAATTTCTAAAAATCTTATATGTTGTGGTATAATGTTATAAGTCATAATTCTATTTATTACTTTAAAATGTATATCACAGAAATAACTAAATTTCCTTGTCAATTGCATTATTATGAAGTTTCATCAAATCTTTAACCATGGTCATTTTTCAGTCTTTTGTCATTTACAGACAATTCTGGGTGTATTCTGATGCTTTTGCAAAAATGTTCCTATAAAAGGGTTTCATCTTCAAGGAATTCATGGAAAAGACTCTGACAAGTACAGGTTTCTGATAACTGACTCTACTGCTGAACTAAATGAATAGGCATTTTCAGAACTCTAATGGAAAACTGGCAAATTCATAAAAGTGTTAACAAAAGATCAAGATGAAAAAAAATGAATTACACGG
Organism: Globicephala melas; assembly: GCF_963455315.2. Taxonomy (NCBI): domain Eukaryota; kingdom Metazoa; phylum Chordata; class Mammalia; order Artiodactyla; family Delphinidae; genus Globicephala; species Globicephala melas. The sequence goes on from NC_083335.1 coordinate 61,393,815, forward strand.
GACTGAGTGAACTGATGAGGATGATTATAATTTTTGTGACTTTATGTTTGAATAATAAGAAAAAAATCTCACAAGCACTCAGAGGCAAAAAATATACAAATCAATTTTCACTATAAAGTAAAGGAGCTGTTATAGTGGAGGATTACTGAACTGAATGTCAATATTATGACATAGTATGAGTGTGTTTCGTGTTTGGTAATTGCAATCATTGTTGCTTTTGTTGTGGGCATCCATTTACAATTCTTGGTGTCAGTTTATTTATCTCCTGTAAAAATAAAATACAGTGTGTGTGTGTGTGTGTGTGTGTGTGAAAAAAATACATACTTTGGATAATTCTTGGGCTTTCCTAACTGCACAAATGTGTGGTCAACACATCCATCAGACAGACACTGAAATGGCATTCATATTTCAGTCAACAGCAAAACTTGAGGCACGGAAATAATTTTGGATGGATAGAAAGTAGTGTGAATAGTAGGTGTTTATGAAACATTTGGACTATTCTTTTCTTTAGCATAAATTATTATTTTATTGCAACAACTGAAACTGATGTTTGGAGTTTGATATGAGAACTGTATTTTTCTTTTAACAACTTTATTGCAGAACAATTTATATACAATAAATTGCACATATTTAAAATGTAAAATCTGACACGTCTTGATATATGTATATGTTAATGAAACGACCATTATAATCAAGATAGTGAACATATCCATTAACTGCAAAGGTTTCCTCATGCTTCTTTATACTCCCCTCTTTCCTCCCCTTTCTCATCTCCTGCATCACCAAGCAATCACTGAGTTTTATTTCACTACAAATTAGTTTAGATTTTTTAGAATGATAAATAAATTGAATCACGTAATGTGTATTCTATTTTGTCTGGCTTCATTCACCCAGAAATATTACTTTGATATTCATTCCTGTCATTGTTTGTATGAAGATTTTTAAAAATTTTTTGAGTAGTATTCCATGGTATAAATATATCACATTATGCCTATTGAAAGACATGTGGGTTGTTTCCAGTTTTTGGTTATTTCAAATAAAACTGCAACAAATATTAACATGTAAGTCTTTGTATGTACATATTATTTCATCTTCCTTTGGTAAATAACTAGGAATAGAATGACTGGGTAATATGATAGATGTATGTTTAACTCTTTAATAAAATGTTAAACTTTTTTCAAAGTGAATGTACCATTTTACATTCCCACCACAAGTGTATGATAGTTTCAGTGATTCCACATCCTTGTCAACATTTGCTATTTGACAGTCTTTTTATTTTAGTTACTCTAAATGGTGCATAGTGGTATCTCACTGTGGTTTTAATATGCACTCTGCAATGATTAATGATGTTGAGCATCTTTTCCTGTATTCATTTGCATCCCTATATCATTGGGGTGAAGTGTGTGTTTTAAGTATTTTGTCCATTCTTAGTTTGATTATTTTATTATCGAGTTTAGAGAGAGCACTTTATACATTCTAGACATGCATCTTATTAGGTATTTGATTTGCAAAATACTTTCTACCACTCTCTGTTTTTTCTTTTCTTCTCCTAACAGATGGTTCTAAATTTTTATGATTTACAATTGATGATTTCTTTTTAATTTTATGGGTAGTAGAAAGAAGATGTTGGAGTAGAAGGATGTGAGCTCACCTCTTCTTATGAAAACACCAAAATCACAATTAAGGGCCGAACAACCATTGACAAAAAAATGCTGGAACCTACCAAAAAAGATATTCTATATCCAAAGACAAAGAAGAAGCCACAAAGAGATGGTAGGAGTGGAGCAATTGTGATAAAATCAAACGCCATACCTCCTGGGTGAGGGCCCCAAAAACTAGAAAATGATTATACCACAAAAGTTCTTCCACAG